>NC_037673.1:106409761-106496889 GCF_003255815.1 Theropithecus gelada | reverse complement strand
AAAAAAAAAAAAAAAAAAAAAAAAAAAAGAAAAAGCTGTCAGCAAAAGCCACAGGTTTTGGCTCTACATAACCTTTCAGTTCTAACCTCAACCAATTAAAGTATTGTTTTATTTAAAATCCTTAGAGAATTGAATTGGCCCAGCTGGCATCAGATGTCTACTGTGACAAAATCAGCAATAAGTCATATGGACTAATATAGAACTTAGGCCCCAGTGCAGCAGGGACTGTTAAAAATGAACACTTTTCAGAGAAGGAATTTGCACCCCATATTATATATACATCTGAATTCCATTGTAGTACTTTCCTGAATCTCCTCTTATATTTATTGTTTCTTTTTTCCCTCTTGCTTCCTAACTCTGGGATTTACCAAACGAAACTTTCCTTTGATTGATTATTTTTTTTCCTTAGTATTCTTCCTCTTGAAATTTTAAGACTTTGATCATCACTGATATGTAGGTGAATCTGACATCTTTATTTCCAGATCTTATCCAATTCCTAATGCTTGACTTACAAGTCCCTTTGGATTATAAACCTTTCCACTTGGATGTCTCATAGGTAAATCATCCTATGTCCAGAATGGCACAGATTATCTGCTCAGATTCCTCCCGTCCAATTTTCTTGATGTCATCTTCATACTTCCAGTCATGTGGGCCAGAAACATTGAGTTTATCTGTGTGCTTGGCATCATGATTTCTTTTCTCATATTCCATTATTCATCAAGCCCTATTGATTTAGCTAGATCAATTTTAACTTGATTTAGCTTGACCTCCACCTAATCTCTAAATTCTGGCTGATCATGTGCCCAGGAAAAAGCAGAGAAAGAACTTTGAAAGGACAACTGCTATTCTGTCCTTTCCAGCTCCTGCCTAGTCTTCAAGGCTCACCTGCTATTTCCACAAAGAAGCTTTTTCTGAATCTCACCAAAAAGAGTAATGCTTATAACTAACAGTTTTCTAGCACTGAATATATGCCAGGAACTAGGCTGTGTGACTTGATTTGATGCTTTCCAAAATTCTGCAAGATCTTTTCACTATTTCTACAGATGGAAGATTGTAGCTCCCACAGATTAAGTGATTCAGCAAAGATTATAGGACATGGGAGTGCTGGAATCATGATCTCTACTTCTAAACTCCCACAGAGTTTTATTTCTTTTTTAAAGAACATCTCCTTATGTTGCATCACTGTGAAGTGTCTCACTTCCCTCCCAGAATGGGAACTTCCTGAGGCCATACCTGATTTCTCTTCTAGCACTCATGGTATCTAGCAAAATATTTTGTATGTAGGTGGCTTTCATTAAATAGTCATTGAACAAATGAATTGGCAGCTAAAAAAAGTTCTGAATTCACAGATAATGTAAATACAGTCAGTTTGGATGGAGTGTCTATTTAACCAGGAGACATCAGTATAAATATTTTATACATAAAATTAGAATGATCTTTATTTACTGTCTGTTCCACAGGACTGCTCTTACATATTTAGACTAGATTATCTTTGTGAAATCCTTTGATATTTCAGAGATATTGGAATGCATGAAACTGAAGTCTGTTTTTTGAAATGCCTGTATTTACTTTATAAAAGTTTCCCTTTGCTTCTTACCGTGTGTTATATATGTCACTAAATAAGTTTTAATTTTTATAATAATGTCTATTGTGATGGGCAGGAATTGGTTAAAATAGCTATGTTTATTTCTCACTAAATATTTAACATGATCTGTAGGAGACCAATTAAAGGACTCAGAATTTATATAGAAAGTTAAAAATAATTAGCTTTCCATGTTTTCAATGATGTATTACAAGCCATAATTCATACTGACAAACATTTGGTAGTGTGTGTGTTTTGTGTGCTTGGGGGTTGTCTGCGGTTGGTAATGAGGAAATCTAATTGAATTGAATTTACTATTATTTTAAAAGAAGAATGAATTGCACATTATTATACTATAAATCATTCTTAGGGATCTTAGAAAGACAGCTAAATGCAAAGACTTTGAGTCAGACAGTTCATTTCAAATTTGGCTCAGTTTACTTTCAACATATAACTTTGAGTGTGATACTTAAACTCTGTCAACCTATTTCTTCTTGTAAAACAAAGTACATTTTATACATTTCAAGCAGTATATATAAAGCAAACACCAGATTTTCATTAAGCAAATGCTATATACAACAGTAAAAAGAAACTTAAGCAACTAAAGTTACATCAAGGAATATAAGGCAGGTACATTAATATTACATTATGGGGCAGATTTTTGTAGGCTTTAGAGGTAGACTTGAGGTGAGTTTCTGGCCCTTTGTAATTATGTGACCTAAAGCACAGTTTCTTCATTTCCACTGCCTCCACCACTTGCCCCACCCCATAACCAAGTGAACATGCTTGAATTCGTGTCATTCTGCCACACATTCCTGCTGGTGCCCCTGTTTCTGCTCTCACCCCCTTGTTCTCTGAACAGCAGTCTCAGTAATGTTTTAAGAATGTTAATAAAATTGTGTCATGCTCCAATTTTAGCCCTGTAATATCTTTCCATTACATCTAGAGTAAAATACAAACTGTACCCCATGGTTTAAATATGCTGAGAGAACTTGTCCCTAGCCTGCTCCTTGATCTCTTAACTTCTTTCTTTTCTGTTCTTTCCCTCCCTCCCTCCCTCCCCCCCCTCCCTCCCTCCCCCCCTCCTTCCTTCCTTCCTTCCTTCCTTCCTTCCTTCCTTCCTTCCCCCACTCTTGTTTTTCTAAGTCTTTTGTTTTCTGTCTCTTTCTCATTTCAACTCAAATGTCTCTCCCTCAAGTATTAAAAAAAAGTATTTTTTAAATCTGCTATAATTAAATATATGCATACTCTTGTAATTAAAAGTATAAACACTCATATTTTTTTTGCTGTGAAATGCTAACACACATACAGAAGACTATATGAACATAAATATAATGATTAATGAATTATTATAAATCAAATACTTGTGTATTGACCAAATGAAGAAATAAAATAATTTTCAGAAACTTTTTGTGTAACTCTTTTAAATAAAGAAATCCTAGTGCTGTCTTCATCAACATATAAACCAATTAAAAAGTTTTCTCTCCTTAACTTTTTTTACTCTCCCAAAGTTTCTTTTTCTTTACAGTTTTATGCTTTATATAAATGTAATATTGTGGGGTATATTCTTTTGTGTCTGGATTAGCTGTATGTTCGTAAGATCATCTATATTGTTGCAGTTTGTTTATTTTTATTCCCTTAACACTGAATACTTACCTTTGGGTCTTCAAACTCAACTAGACAGACTAATATGATGATTATAGGCCACACTAACTGCTGACCTCACTTAGCAGGATACAGCACAGGGAACAGCATGCCAGCACACCAGTAACTGTTTACCTTCTGAAAGAGTTCTCAACAGAACAGAAATGGGAGCTAGTCTTCTGTAGCTACTCCAAATGACTGTGCGTGTAAGAATGTGAGACTTAGAGAGCTGAGTGTAATAGATAGATAACCTTAGAATCCTTTGTCCCAAAGTGGAATCAATGACTTAAAAAGTCCTGCAAAGAACATGCGCTTAGGACAGCCCAAAGTTTCTCCTAATAACGTATTTATAGTTTATTAGCAGTCTAGGTATAATGTGTCAATCAGGAGGTTTTTTGTTTTTGTTTTTTTTCTCACCATAAGTGGTGGTCCCAGTAACACAGCTGACATCTACTTTTCCTATGTTCTTAGGGGAATGGAATTAGAAAATAACCCAAGCTCAAATTTATGCATTATAAAAAGAAAGAACATTTTGCTTCACCCTTTATTCACAGACATACCATACTTTTTGGTTCACAAGATAGAATGTTGTTTGATTCCATGTTTTATCCCTGATGAAAAATATTGCTGGGACCATTCTTATATATGTTCCCTGGTACATAGGACATATTTCTATTGTACATATATAAAGTTGTGATATTGCTAAGTCAGTTTGTATGTCTGTCTTGAATCATCTTGATAGAAAACACCCAACTGTTTTCCAGTTGGTGGTTTTACCAATTTACACAACCACACGCAGTTTGTGAGAATTTCTATTACTCCATATTCTCTTCAGTTTCTGATATTGGCATTCTTTTAAGTGTTAACCCTTGTGGTGAATGTGAAGTAGCATCTAATTTTGGTTTTAATTTGGATTTCTCTATTTATTATCTTGATGATTATTTCCATATTTATTGGCCACTAGGATTTCTTCGTTTGTGAATTACCTTTTTAAGACTTTTCTCCATGTTTCTATTTATTGGGAGTTCTTTGTATATTTTTTATATGAGCCCTTTATCAATTACATGTTGAAAATTTGTTCTACCACTTAAAATTTTGCCTTTTCATTCTCTTATACTTTCTAATTCAGTTTTTGGAAGATGCAGTCTTATAGTAATAAAGTAATCATATGTATAATGTATTTATAAGCAGAGGTGGTAACCAAAATATTTAACTATAGATATAGTGTAAGGGTTGATAAAACAGAAATGCACCTGTTGAATGTCAGGTCAGTATAAGGCTCTTTTTATGATGATGATTACTATTACTGCATTGGTTAGCACAACTAACATTTTATAGGAAGTAATGTGAAATGTCAATCAATAAAGGAATTATTGGATTTGTTGAAGTACATCTATATTCTGCATATTAAGATCAATTGAACTTTAGGAGCTGACTGTTATAATCTGGAAGGATGAAAATCCCAAAAATATAATTCTGGGAAATATTTTGAAAATTCTTTAAGTGATATTTATTTACATTTTTGAAAGGAGATGTATATGTGAAACATATAAAAATATGACAAAAAACTTCATAGGCCACTTTACACAAAATAAGCAATAATAATATACCTATTTTTGCAAACATAAAGAGGTATATTAATGACCACTGCATAGTTATAACGGTTATGAGTGACAAACCATATTCATAAAAATTGGACAAAAGGACATGTGTAAGTGCATATTACTGTGGTTGGTAATTGTGTCCACCCAAATTTATAACTGTGGTCATCTGACATTCTTTGATGAACAACGTAAGTCTTGACAAGATTGGCACAAACTGTGATGGGTCAACACCACATGCGCAGTAACCTAAAAGAACCAAGATCTCAATATATTTTATCTTTCACAAATGCAGCTGTACAAAAAGGACATGTCTTCATTTACTGAGAAAGTTTTAGCATTTTTTTGTACACATACAATGCTTGCACACTAAGTCAATGTTGTTATAGTGCACTTTTTTGTAGGCAAATTTGCAAAAAAAAAATGCATAAAATGAATTATAACTCTCTGGAAGTCTCTATACAACTTATACTTCCAGTATACCATAGTAAAATATTTTTTAAAATGCTGATCATTTAAAATAGTTGAAAAAGACAAAAAAAAAAAAAAAAGAAGAAGAAGAAGAAAAGAAGAAAAAAACACAAAACCTTTTCACATGCCTGTTGGCCATCCATATGTGTTCTTTTAAGAAATATCAATTCAGTTCCTCTGTACAATTTTTAATCAGGTCATTTCTTTTTGGCTATTGATTTTGGTTTCTTATATATTCTGGATATTAGCACCTTCTCAGATACATGGTTTGCAAGTATTTTCTATCAATCCATAGATTGCCTGTTCACTCTGTTGACTGTTTTTATACTGTGCACAAGATTTTTAGTTTGATGCAATCCCACTTGTCTAGTTTTGCTTTTGGGTTCATAGCTGAGAAATTATTGTGAAGACCAATATCAAGAAGCATATTCCCTATGCATTCTTTTCATAGTTTTACAGTTTCTGGTCTTACATTTAAGTCTTTAAGTCATTTTGAATTGATTTTTGTATGTCGTGTGGGATAAGGGTCTAATTACATTCTTCTGCCTGTGGATATTCAGAGACTATCCTTTCCTCATTGTGTATTCTTTCAACCCATGTCAAAGATCAGTTGACTGTAGATATGTGGATTTATTTCTGGATGTTCAATTCTCCTCCATTGGCTTTTAGGTCTTTTTTTAATGCCAGTACCATGTTGGTTTAATTGCTGTGGCTTTGTAATATTTTGAAGTCAGGAAATGTGATGCCTCCATCTTTGTTCATCTTACATAAGATTGTTTTGGCTATTCAAGGTCTTTGTGGTTCCATATGAATGTTATTATTATTTTTGTAAAGAATGCTATTGGGATTTGATAGAAATTGAATTGAGTCTGTAGATCTCTTTGGGTAATATGGACATTTAAACAATACTGAGTTTTCCAATCCATGAACACAGGATGTCTTTCTATATCTTCTTTGTTTTTTATAGGTCTTTTTTTCTGTGTTTTCTGTAAATTGCTTTATCAATGTTTTATAATTTTCAGTGTACAAGTCTTTCACCTCTTTGATAAGTTTACTCGTTAGTATGTTATTATTTTTGTTGCTATTATAAATGGATTGTTTTCTCCATTTCCTTTTTTGGATAGTTCATTTTTTATATATAGAAATGTTACTGATTATTGTATGTTCCCTTTTTTATCCTGCAACTTTATTGAATTCATTTATTAGTTCTAAGAGATTTTTGTGGATTATCTAGGAATGTCTACATATATGTCATTTTCAAGAAGAGATAATTTTCTTCTTTTCCATTTTGGATGGCTTTTATTTATTTTTTTCTTATTTAATTGTTCTGGCTAAGACTTGCAGTACTATGATGAAAAGAAGTGGTAGAAAGGGACATCATTGTCTTGTGTCTTAGAGGCAAAGTTTTCCATTTTATTTCATTGATTATGATATTGGCTGTGGGTTTTTGATATGATGGTCTTTATTGTGTAAAGTAAATTGAAGTAAATTCCTTTTACACCTGTTTTCTTGAGAATTGTAATCATGAATGGAAGTTAAACTTTGGCGAATGTTTTTTCTCTGTTGAGATGACCCTTTTTTTTTTTTCTTTAGTAATATGGTATATTACACTGATTTATTTTTGTATGTTGAACCATTCTTGTACTCCAGGGATAAATCTCACTTGGTCATGGTGTATAATTGTTTTAATTTGTTATTATATTTACTTTGCTAGTATTTTATTTATGATTTTTGCATTGACGTTCACTAGGGATTTTGGCCTATAGTTTTCTTTACTTGTAGTGTCTTTGTATAGTTTCAGTATCAAGTTGATGCTGGCCTCATAAAATGAGTTTGGAAGTGTTCCTACTTGTATTTTTTGCAAGAGTTTAAGAGAGTTAGTAGTAGTTCATCTTTGAATGTTTGGTTGAATTCAACCATGAAACCACCTGGTCCTGGACTTTACTTTGTTGGGAGGTTTTTCATTACTAATATAATCTTGTTTTTCTATTGGTGTGTTTAGCCTTTCTATTTCATCTTGATTCAGTTTTGGTAGCTTGTAAATTTCTAGGAATTTATTCATTCTAGGTTATCCAATTTGTTGGTATATAATTGGTCATAATAGTTTCTTATGTCTCTGAGGCATCTGTTATAATGTTTTCACTTTCATTTCTGATTTTATTTGACTTCTCTCTTTTTTCTTGATTATTTTAGCTAATGGTTTTCCAATTTTGTTAATTTTTTCAAGAAAACAACTCTTGGTTTTGATGATTTTTAGTTTTTTATTCTTTAATTTATTTCTACTCTTATATTTATTATTTCCTTCTTTCTGCAGACTTTAGGATTATTCTTTTTATAGTTCCTTGAGGTATAAAGTTAAGCTGTTTTTTTTTTCCAGTTATTTCTCCGTGTAATGTGAGTATTTATTATTATAAACTTTTCTCTTATTACTGCTTTTGCTGCATCCCAGAAGTTTTTGTAAAGTGTGTATATAGGTTGGTTGGTTTGTGAGCACTGAGAAAGGTATGTAAAGATACACACACAATAAGTCATTAATCTTGGCTCTTAATCTTGACAGTTCAAATTGGAGGCAGTAGTGTTGGGAAGCAATCTATTAACTTTTTCATTATGCATCTCTGAATGTTTGGGTTATTAAAAACAGCACTGTTACTTTCATATTTCAAAAAACATAATTCCTAATGATATTGTAAAAATTAAATGGATGAAGGGGCTATCTTTTTTAACTTCCAAACTCTTCACACAAATGAGAAGATTAAAGCTAGTTTGGACACTTTATGTAGAGTAGGTTCACATAGATCAAAAATATGTTATCCCAGATGAATACTGAGAAACAATTTTCAGCCAGTGCTCACCAAATATCTTCAAAAGCAAGAATGAAATGAAAATCAGGAAATCAAAGATGAAGTTACTTATTTCAAAATGCCCAATTATCACAGACTTTGTGTATTCTAACACCTGAACACTTCCTCTGTTGTACTGCAAGCTCCATTAAGGCTGGATTATTTGTCTTTTTTGCTACTGTATCCCCAATGTGAAACTTAGTTCCTGATATATAGAAGACCATCAATAAATTCTTAGTAAACGAATTAATAAATGCTTATTTTAAGATTGGTATTTAACTGCCCATTTAAAAAATAGCAGTTAAAGGGTTGATTATTTCATTAATTGCTCTGTTCTGGGATATCTTATATTTTATTCCAGTTTACAGAACACCTTATCATTACCTCTGTTCAGCCTGTGATCATGTGGCACTGTTGTTATTTTTAGTAGATCTGTCTCCCCAGTAGGACTGTGAATTACTCAGGGACAAAATCTGATTTCTATTCATTTTTTTCTTTATCTCAGAGAGCAACAAATTTAGTAAATTCTATTTCAGTAAATACAGTAATTTAAAATGTTTTATTTTTTCAGATTATTATTTCTAATAGCATGACTCCAACAATAATTTTACTTCACAAAAACAAAGTTCATTGATTCTACTGTTCACTATTCCTTTGATATCACTTTGATCCCATGCCCATCTTCAATTTTGCGGTACATCCTTATTATCACTTCACTTATTCTCTTGCATACGCCTTCAACTTATTTGTCCTACTTTTCTTTGAAATTCTCATATACTCTCTCTACATTTTCCCTATGGGATCCATTTAATTCATAAGACTTTAAATTCCATATGTATGCTGATGACTCGAATACTGATATATCTTGTCTGAATTTTCCCTGAAATTCAAACTCATATATCCAACTGCTTACACTCCATCTCCACTTGGATGGCCATGATAATCTCAAACATAACATGTCCAATACTAAAATTATTCTCTATCTTCACCCCACATCCACTCCTCTAACAGTTTTCCCCATCTTAGTAAATAGCAATTCAGTCCCTCTAGTTACTCAGTTGAATCACGACTTCTTTCTTTCTCTCATGCCTAATTTCTAATTCATTGGCCAGTCTGGTTGGAGCTGAAGTCAAGACATATCCATTATCTAAACTCTTCTCCTTGTTTATATTCTATAATCCTGAGCCAGGCCACTAATACGTCTCACCTAACTACATATAATCTCCCCCTTTTGCTACATCCCACCTCCCTACATGCTAATTCTTAATATAGCATTGGAGAAATTTGGTTGAAGCTCAAGTTAAATCTTGCCACGCCTCTTCTCAAACCCTGTAGTAGTCTCCCATTTCATGTAGTTAATATGGCTACTTGCTACCTCTTTGACCTTACTTTATACTTATACTTCTTTCTTCCCTTGCTCCCTCAAATCCAACCATGTTTGGGCTGATTCCACTTGCATAGAAGGAGTAAAAGTTTAGCTTAAATGAATCAATGCTGATTTATGTGAGGAGATAAATCAGCCTTCAACATAATTGAAGCCGTGCTGGATTTTATCTGAAGAAGGCTTATACCAACAAGACTTCTAGCAGTCATCTCAGAAACTTTTTCTCAGGGGCCACAAAGGTCTTTAACAATGGGAATTATGTTTCTCAATCTAATAGTATGACAGGATCAATCCAGGAGGCTTGCATATATCTTTTACTGATTTTTTTTTGTGTGAAATAGTTTTATTAAGAAAGTATTTTTTCTAGAATATAGTTATACATAGCCACTGGAAGTTGATTAATTGAAATTTGGAAATGATAGCTATAATTTTTGAATGTTAATTTTTCAATGTTTTATTTAGGCCAACATTTTCAATCACAAAAGAATTCATCTTGAGATTCAATCAAACACAAAATTCCAAAGAGAAGGAAGAATTGTTGGAACTAGCCAGAAAAATCATTCTCAGATGTAAGGTAATGGCATATCATTGGATTGTTCTGCATGTTAACTTCCTTTTCTAGTTGGTACATGATTACACATTCTAAAATATTGTAAGAAGAAATAGGAATACATCTTTCTTTAATTATAAGTAGGGATAGTTAAAATATTAATGCAAATTAAAGTTAAAGCTTATAACCAAATAATAAAAGCTCCTGTAAATTTTTGTGGAAATATACCAGTCCAGGAGCCCATAGTGAAATGTTAAGTCTGGCAAATAAATTTTTGATTATGAAAATTCTATTTTTTCTTAAAAAGTTAATTGAGATACGCTGTGTCTCAAAGGAGAAAAAGGCCTTTCTAAACTTTTATATATACGCATGAAGTACTCTGTTCTTTCTCTGTAACAAACTATTCTTCACCTGAATTGTGAAAAATATATTCTTTAAGAATATGACATTAATCCCCAAATTTACAAATAGATATCAAAACAGAACAGGAAGTAAAGTAAGTCCTTGCTTTTCCTTTTCTACGTTGGATTCGGTTTAAATTTTACAGAGAAATAACATACATATTTTGCTTTGATATGAATAATTCATTAAATAAAAGCTGCACAAAACTGGTGCATAAATTTAGCCACCTTTTTTGTGGTGTTGTAGTGGTTGTTATTTTCCAGTTCATGGCTGCCCATATATTTGAAGATTTTGAAAAAAATTTGATTAGAAAAAGAGTATACTTTTGATAAGTGTATATGCAGACAGGTGCCAGGAGGTGCATTCATCAGTGAACTTTTCTCCAGTTGAACGAGTGTTCCCTGCAACAGTCCCAGGAGTGGGCACAATAAGGGAAGTGGAACAATCCTGATCATCTCCCTCATGTTCATTAACTTCTGCACATCAACAATGAAGTAACCAGGGTTTTCCAGCAAACTGGCATCAAACTCGCTTCTGTTTTATCACATTTCTTCAGTGTTTTTCCTCATAAAATAAAAAAAAATGCATTCTCTTGGGGAAAAATTGGAAGTAATCACTAGAAAGTAAAAAATGAGAATTATTTTCAGCAAATAGCTAATTATATTACTTATAGTATCAACATTTTTTACATCTTAACACTAATACAGTTTGCATAAAATCTCCAAAAATTTGAGTAATAAAAGCAAAAATATAAAATTGTATACAACTCTGGCCACCGAGCATTAGCTTCATAGAATTACTTTTGGAACACAATTAAGAATTAAAAATTATTAAATATATAAAAGATGTACATTTTGATTTGTCTTTTTCATGCTTCCTCCTAATAGAGAAAATTGGGTCTCAAAACCCTGGGCTCTGGGAAGCATGTGCATCTTCCTGCTGCATGGATTGAAGTAATATATCTGGCTCAATGCAAAGGGGAAATCCAAGATGGTATGTACTTTAAATTCTTATTAGGTATCCTAAGCATTTTCTAGATTATCAGTGAAGGCATAATTTGAGAACTTTAATTTTTAAAAATTGTGCAGAAGACAAGAAATTCTTCTACTCTATCGAAATACATTTTATTTTGAAAATTCATTTTGTAATTTAGAATTTATGATTTTAACTACTTAGCTTTTTAGTGATAAAATTATTTTCAAAACTTTACTCAGCATAGTCTTTATTACTTTTTTGCTAAAATTAGCAACTAATTAAAAACTAATATAAAATGTCATTTAGTGATTTCCAATTAAAATAGGCACTAGACTTTAGAGAAATTTGCTTCTTCATTTTATAATTATTACTTATAAAACATTAATCAAATGACCATTTGTTTTCCACTTATTTTAAATAGCAAGCTTTACTCATTACCTTTTCATTTATCACTCCTCGTTTATGCCTCCTTTAAAACATTCTCTAACTAATCTAAAAAAAAATTAACGTTATTTCTAAGGGGGTAAAATTCCTTCCATCACTATTGTTAAATTGTATATATATGCCTTTTAAAATAGTTTTAGAATGTTAACCACATGAGTTCAGAGAGAATTTCCCCCATGTAAATTAGGTTTTGTAGTGCTATCTAGGAGTTTTCAAGCAGCAGGAAGAATTATTTTGTATTTAACTTGCCTTTATGGTCCTTCATCACAGTGCCATCCACAGCCTGACCTCTATTAATAATTTAAATGATATTGAGGTAAACACTCTTGGTTTACCAGCAAGAAGAGGCTGTTTGCTCTTCATTGACAATTAAATTTCAGTTTTAATTAGTCATGTGATTTAGAAGAGGACTGGCCCTTGCCCAACCCGACGGGGGTGAATTATGGATGGTCTAAATCAGAGGTCCCAAAACCCTGGACCATGAACTGGTACCAGTCTGTGGTCTGTTAGGAACTGGGCCGCACAACAGGCTGTGAGCAGCCAGTGAGCGAGCATTACTGAGCTCCACCTCCTGTCAGATCAGCAGTGACATTGGATCCTCAGAGTGTGAAGTCTATGGTGAACTGCACACGTGAGGGATCTAGGCTGCGTGCTCCTTATGAGACAAAGCCAGTCCTTGGTGCCAAAATGGTTGGGGACTGCTGGTCTAAATCAATTATGGTAATTCCTTTTCACTTGCCAGTGATTTGATTAGGGTTAGTCGCATGACCTGATCCTCAGCAAAGTGATGTAAAGACAGCTCTATTTCCCGTACTTTTTGTTGACTTGCTTTTGAAAAAGACATGCCTGGGAAAAAAGCATTCCTTTCCTCCCTATACTCTTGTTTGTTCCTGTCTAGTTTGCTTGGTAAGAACATGATGCCTGGAGTTTGTGCAGTCATCACAGTCCTCATGCACATGAGGGGGAACTAGAAGATGAAAGAAATGTGCATCTAGAGGGCAGCTATCTTAGCTGTCCCTGGAACCTTTCCAATTCTAATCTTGTGAAATAATAAACCTCCTTATTTTGAAGACATTTTTGTTATATTTTCTGTTACATGCAGCAAAAGCATTTCAATACATTCACATATTGAACTCTAAATAATACTCTCAATATGACTTCTTACTCTCTTCACAACTAAAATAACTGAATGGGTGTTTTACCTATACTTTTGTTTGCTCCTCATTCTATAGTCCACCCTCCACTCAACAGCTTGTGATTACACTCAAATGAGCCCCAACTCCATATCATGGCCTACAGGACTCTGCATGTGCTGTCTCCTGGCTACCTCCCTACTTACTCATTATGTTCAGCCCTACTGACCTCCTTCCTGTCCCTTGAGCACGTCAGGGTTCTTCTTTCCTCAAGTCCCTGTATTTGCTGTTCGTCCTCATATATTTACATGGAAGCTCCTCAAAACTTTTGTAATGATTTGAGAAGCTGTTTTCTCTAGGCTCTTATCTCTATATTCTTCCTCCTTCAGCTTCACAGGGTGGCCCTGTTTCCTCTACTTTGATTCTCTAGTCTTCTGTTCTTCCCTTTTTATCTTGAGCACTGCCTTTTATCATCTGGTTCTGTCCTATTTCTCCACCACTATGTGTGTGACCTGGTGATTTATTTAGTGTTGGGCCTGTATAGTGTTGAATCTATAATAGCTGAGCCCCCTTGGACATTTCTTCCTTCCTCTAGCCTCTCGACCTTGGTGGTTTCTGTTTCAGTTGCTTCATGCCATGAAGTTGAACTTCCTATATGGCAACTTAGAGTTCCAAATCTAGTATCTTGAGAGACAGAGAGAGATCCAGGTGGAAGCAGTGGTGCCTTTTCTGATTCAGTCTTAGAAGTCACATAGTATCATTTCTGCCACATTTCATTCTATTGGTTGAAGCTGTCACAGGGTCTGCTCAAGTTTAAGGAAAAGGGCGTATAGACATCACCTCTTGATGAAAAAGGTGTCAAAGAATTTGTAAATACATTTTAAAACTGCAATTTGGTCTTAATGGTAGGAAATAATTATAAAAAGTAATTATAGCATGTAGAAAAACAGGATGATTTTCAAATGATGCAGTTTCTATATTTTTAATATTTCAGAAGCTTTAAATATGCTTTATGCATCTCTGGACCATGCTTCCTTTGATTATGATCAGCTGCCTGCCTTATTTTTTGTTGCGGAATCGGTTTTATACAGACTCTGTTGTGATGCATCCCTCAAAACGTATTTATATTCAGTTGAAATAAAGCTAGGAAAGGTATGTTTTGAAAAACTTCTTAATGTTCTTAAATATTTCATATACTACATGTAACAACATGACATCTGTTTTAGG
The DNA here is from genome assembly GCF_003255815.1 of Theropithecus gelada. Taxonomy (NCBI): domain Eukaryota; kingdom Metazoa; phylum Chordata; class Mammalia; order Primates; family Cercopithecidae; genus Theropithecus; species Theropithecus gelada. Next base: position 106,482,636 of record NC_037673.1, on the reverse strand, counting down.
ATCAAAACAGAACATTTAGTTTTATTATAGAATATTCTTTTGTTTGGTAGTTTAATCTTCTCTAATTGTGAGTAGTACATTATTATTGCTTAATATCTAAATGGAGATAGTAGTTTGAGAAAATATAATTTCACAAACTACATAAGAAAATAACATTTCATTAAAAAACAATATACTTAACTGTTTTTCTAAGTGTATATATATATATAGTTTTTGTTTTCTATTTTAAGGGATTTTAAATGCCACCTCCTCTACCATTTAAAAATGCTAACAAATAACCCTAAATAACTGCCCAATTTGGGAAGCTTAGTTGTTCTTCTAATATTCTATGTAACTTTAGATCTATAAAATGAAAGACTCTTTTCAGGTAACTCATATTTTATAAGATCCTTGAGATCATATTGTTTCACTCTCGGTGATGATCATGGTTGACTGCTGTAAAATACATTGTTAGTCAAATAAATATAGTTTAACTAATGGTTTTACTGCAAAGAGAGAAAAGAAAGGCTAAAAGTATTTCTTTAAGATGGTTTTTTTTATATATATGTATACACACATATTTATATATATGAATGAAACAAATTAAATCAATGATGCAGAAATTGTTTTTTTAATTAAATTTTGATTATAAACTGTTAGAAGTTGAACATGAGGGGACATTGATGAATCAGTCAATCAGTTGAACATTTTGGGGAGACAACCACATTTCAGTCATGTAAGTCAAGCTTAGATGCTCTCTGACATGTTTGGTAGTAAAAGACTTGTGGAGACCAGGCAAAAGTAGATAACCAGGCAAAAGTAGATACAGAGAACACACAATAGAAATTAACTATGTAAAAAACTGAGCTTTGCATAGAAGGAGGATTGAAGAAAATACTCAAGATATTACCAATAACTGTCTTGGGATGGTGCGAGTATGATGACTTTTTTTCTTTTTTCTGTATTTCCAAAACTGTCCGCTAAAAATACGTATTTATATTTATAATGAAAACAATATATATGTAAACATAAAATATATAAAATATAAAATATAAATATACATATTTATAATGAAAAAAGAAATGTAATAAAATTTTTTAAGTGGAATAAAAAAACATGGAGCAAGTCTGGCTTTTATCTCCTCTTTCTCATCTCCTTCAGTGACCTTTCTCCATTTCTTGCCTTTTGTATTTCTGCTAGCAAGAAAAAAATAGCTACAAAATATGGTTTTATGCATTGAGCATATTGCTTATACTTTGCACATGCCCTGTTATCTGCCAAGCCAATTTGTACCAGTTCTGATAGCAGCTGCAAACACTTAAACCTTATTTAACTATGTGCCTTACACAATGATAAGTGCTTTAAATATATTAGACACATTAACTTATTTTATTCTCACAACTATCCTAAGAGGATTATTCATAATTTCATATTCCACATCCGTCACTGTGGCACAGAGAGTTTTAAGTGACTTCCCCAAAGTCTAAGCAGAGAGAGTTTTGATATTCAGTGTGGTTCCGGAGTCCAGTGAACTCTCAGCTATGATGCTACACATCTACCTTGGTTCTCAGATTTACTAATTTTTACCTTATTCTTTCTTCTATTGATATATAAATAGCATTTTAAATATTTATGAAGTACATGTTAGTGTCTGTTACATGACTAGTATGTATAATGATCAAGTCAAGATATTTAGGCTATCCGTCACTTTGAGTATTTATTATTTCTATGTATTTGCATCATTTCAAATCCTCTCTTCTAGTTACTTCGAAATATGCAAGGCATTGTTGGTAAGTATAGTCACCCTATTCTGCTATAAAACATTCTTTCTAATGCTATATTTGTACCCATTAACCAACTTCTCTTTATTTTCCCCTCCTATTTACCCACCCTTTTTGGTCTCTAATATCTATAATATTATTCTATTATCTTTGTTCATGAGATCAAGTCTTTTAGCTTCCACATGTGAGTGAGAACATGTGATATTTGTATTTCTGTGCCTAGCTTATTTCACTTAACATAATGACTCCCAGTTCCATTCATAGTGCTGCAAATGATATTTCATTATTTTATGGCCAAATTGTATTGCATTGTGTATATACAACACATTTTCTTTATCGAATCACCCATTATGGATACTTAGGTTAATCATATCTTTACTATTGTGAAGAGTGCTCCAGTAAACGTGAGAGTGCAGGTATTCCTATAATACACTGATTTTCTTTATCTTCCTAAAAGATAAATGCCCACTAGTGGAATTGCTGGATAGTATGGTAGTTCTGTTTTTAGTTTCTTAGAAAATCTAAACACTGTTTTCCTTAGTGGCTGTAATAATTTACATTGCCACCAATAGCATATGAGTTTTCTTTTCTCTGTATCCTCGCCATCATGTGTATTTTTTTTTGTCTTTTTAATAATAGCCATTCTAATTGGAGTGAAATGATATTTAATTGTGGCATATGGTCTTTATTATTTTGAGGCATATTTCTTCTCTGCATAGTTTAGAGACTTTTTATCATGAAGGGATGTTGAATTTTTTCTAATGCTTTTTCTGCATCTGAGATGATCATATGGTTTTTGTCCTTCATTCTGTTGTGATGTATCATGTTTATTGATTTGTGTATGTTGAATCATTCTTGAATCCCTGGTATAAATCCAACTTGAACATGTTGTATAATCTTTTTGATGTGCTATTGGATTCAGTTTGCTAGTATTTGGTTGAGGTTTTTTGAGTCTATGTGCATTAGAGATATTAGCCTATAGTTTTCTTTCTTTGTTGCACGTTTTCTGGTTTTGGTATTAGGGTAACACTGGCCTTGGGAAATGTGATAGGGAGATTTCCCTTGTCCTTAACTTTTGGGAATTATTTGAGAAGGGTTGGTATTAGTTTTTCCTTATCTATTTGGTAGAATTCAGTAGCGAATCCATCTAGTACTGCACTTTTCTTTTTTGGGGGAATCTTTTCGTTAATGATTCAGTCTTGCTACTCATTGGTATGTTCAGGTTCTGTATTTCTTCCTGAGTCAATCTTGCTAGGTCATATGTTTTCAGGAATTTATCCATTTCCTCTAGTTTTCCAGTTTGTTAATGTATAGTTGTTTACAGTAGTCTCTGATGATCTTTTGTACTTCTGTGGTATTAGTTTTAATATCTCCTTTTTCACTTTTGATTATGTTTGAGTGGGCCTTCTCTCTTCTTTCCTTGGTTAGTTTAGCTAGCAGTTGATCAATTTTATCTTTAAAAAAAGTTTTCATTTTGTTGATCTTTTGTGTTGCTTTTTTAGTCTCCATTTCATTTATTTCTTCTTTGATCTTTATTATTTATCACCTTCTACTAATTTTGAGTTTGGTTTGTTCTTGCTTTACTAGTTCCTTGAAGTGCATCATTAGATTATTTGAAATCTTTCTGTTTCTTTAATGCAGGAATTTATTGCTATAAAAACCCTTCTTAACACTGCTTTCGCTCTGTCCCTCAGGTTTCAGTATATTGTGCTTTCATTTTCATTTGTTTCAAAACATTTTTTTAAATTTCCATTTTAATTTCTTCATTGACCCAGTGGTTGTTCAGAAACATGTTGTTTAATTTCCATGTATTTTTATAGTTTTCAAAGTTCCTCTTGGTATTGATTTCCAGTTGTATTTCATTGTAGTCTGAGAAGATACTTGGTATGATTTTGATTTTAAAAATTTGTTGACTTATTTTTTGCCTAGCATATGATCTAACCTGGAGGATATTCCATGTACTAACGAGAAGAATGTACATTCTGTTGTTGTGTTGGGAAAAATATTATGTGAATATCTTTAAAGTCCGTTTGGTCTAAAGTCCAAGTTAAATACAATGTCTCTTTGTTGATATTATATCTAAATATGTCTCATGCTAACGGACGAGTGTTGAAGTTCTCCACTATTAATGTATTGGAGTCTATGTTTCTCTATAGATCTAGTAGTATTTGTGTTGTGAATCTGGGTGCTCCCCGTTGGGTGCATATATACTTAGAATTGTAATATCCTCTTCCTGGATTGATTCCTTTGTCATCATTTGATGTCCTTACCTTTTTTAAAAACCTTTTTTGACATAAAGTCTGTTTTATCCAATAGAAGTATAGCTACTCCTACTTGCTTTTAATTTCAATTTGTGTGGAGTATGTTTTTCCATCTCTTTACTCTCAGTCTGTGTCTTCACAGGTAAGGTGCATTTCTTGTAGGCAACATATAGTTAAATTATGTTTGTAAAAAAGTGTATTAAGCCAGCCTATATCTTTTAAGTGAAGAATTTATTCTATTTACTTTTAGGTTATTATTGATATGTGAAGTTTTGTTCCTGTCATATTGTTAATTGTTTTCTGGTTTGTAATAGTCCATTTTAACACTGCTATAAAGAAACACCTGAGACTGGGAAATTTATAAAGAAAAGAGGTTTAATTGACTCACAGTTCTGCATGGCTGGGAGGCCTCAGGAAACTTAACAATCATGGCAAAAGGCGAACGAGAAGCTCGGGCCTTCTTTACAAGGCAACAGGAAAGGGAGAGCAAAGGGTGAACTTCCAAAGACTTATAATACCATCAGATATCTCGAGAACTCACTCACTATCACTAGAAGAGCATCTGGGAAACCATGCCCATGATTCAGTCACCTCCCTCCCTCAACACGTGAACCTCCCTTGACACATGGAGATTACAATTTGAGATGAGATTTGGGTAGGAACACAGAGCCAAACCATATCATGGTGGTTTTGTGTATTCTTCTCTTCTTTTTCTCTTATTGTTTTTCCTTGTGGTTTGCTAATTTTCTGTTGTGATACCATTTGAGTCTTTTCCTCTTTTGTGTCTTTGCTTTACTCACGAGTTTTACACTTTCATATGTTTTCATGATCATAACTATCATCTTTCCTCTTCCTGGTTTAGGACTCCTTTGAACATTTTTTTGTAAGGCTAGTCTAATGATGATGAATGATCTTAGCATTTGCTTGTCTGTAAAAGACTTTATTTATTCTTCATTTACGAAGGATAATTTTGCTGGATATAGTATCTTTGGGTCTTTCAAGTGTCAAGTATTTTTTCTTGCAGCAATTTGAATATATCATTCCATTCTCTCTTGGCCTGTAGTTTTCTGCTGAGAAATCCACTTTTAGTCTGCTCAAGGCTGACTAGATGATTTTTCCTTCTGTTTATTTTAGAATTTTCTCTTTGTCTTTGACTTTAGACAGTTTGACTGTAATGTACCATGGAAAAGTATTTTGGGTTTGTGGGGTCTCCTCAATCTGGATGTCTAAATCTCTTGGTATACTTGGGAAGATTTCAAGTTAAATTTTGTTAAATAAGTTTTTGAAGCCTTTCATTCACTTTTGACCTTTAGGGATACCAATAATTCATGTATTTGGTCACTGTATTGTGTCACATATATCACAGAGGCTTTGTTTTTTCTTTTTCATTATTTTTTCTTTATTTTTCTCTGAGTTACATCAAAAGTTATGTCTTCAGGTTCTGAGATTCTTTTGTGTTGCTGTTGTTTTAGTTTATTGTTTAAACTCTTGATTGTACTTTTTATTTAATTAAAGAAGTTCTTCAATTCCAGCTTTTGTTTGGTTCTTTTGTATGATATGTATCTCTCATAAATTTCTCCTTCAAATCTTGAACTGTTTTCTTCTGACATTTTGTATTACTTTTTGAAATTCTCTTGTATCTCACTGTGTTTCTTTAGTGTCATAATTTTGATTTTTTTCCCCTGTGATTTCACACATTTCTTTTTGATTGGGATATGTTGCTGGGGAATTATTGTGTTCCTTTGGAAGTGTCATATTTCCCTGTTTTTTCATGTTTCCTTATATTGATAACTGTGTATCTTGTGTAATATTCACTTATTCCAATTTTTTGAATTTGCTTTCACAGTAGAGGATTTTTTCCTGAAGATGTGTCATAGTGTTGGTTAGTAGGACCCTTTGTATTTGATTCTGAGTGCACGCAGTGGTGCAGTCCCTATATGATTTATTTGGCTGTCAACAGCATCAGTGGTATCTATGATTTCCCAGTAGTTTAGAGTGTGGTTAAGAGTAGAGGCTATGGTGAAGTTTTGCTCGGGGACAGGGATTCCAGATGGGTTAGTCTTTGGTCCCCAGTGGTGGCAGCAGTGGGATGAGTATGCCTGTTCTTGTGCCCCTGTGTACAAGATACTTGCTCTGGTATTAGCAGGACCAGGCAGGCCAATTCTTGGGCTTCTAGGTAGTTTACTTAGATCATGGTAGTGACACTGGTGGATCAGGCAGGTGAGTGAGTTCTTGATTCCCTGGGTAGGTGGCGTGGTGTAGGTAGTGGCAGTAGCAGTTGTGGGACAACCTTCTAGGTCCTGAGCAGTGCATGCTGATGTTGGAGATAGCTACAGTGCAGTCTCCACCTGCAGCCCCAGTCATGCAGCTCTCAGGCTTGCCTGTTCTCAGTTGTAGGAGCACTGCAGTGGTGCACATAAAGATAAGCAGCCCTGCCCTTTACACATGAGCTTGATCATGGAAGTCATTCAACCAGTAGGAGTGTGGTCACTATCCAGGCCCACTCAAGGAGCCATCCGGTTCACCTGCCCTAGCCTCAAGTGACAGCAGCGGTGACTGAGCCTGCAGCAGTATGCAGAGTGGGAGAGAGAATCCCTGTGCATGAACCTGAACACAGAGGCCACTCCACCAGTGGAAGTGGGGTCACTGCCCTCAGCCCCAGATAGCTGGCTCTCATTTGGATTCCCAGTGGCAGCAACTGCTGCTGCAGTGTTAGGTGGGGGGTGTGAATGGATCTCACTCCGCTTCCAAGCCTGAACACAGAGTTTGTGCTACTGGTGAGGCAGGGTTTCTTCTCATAGCCCCAGACAGGAAGCTTTCAGGCTCTGGAAAGTGTGTGCCTTGGTTTCCTTTGTCCCAGAGACTGCAATGTTAATGCACTGCACCATCTCTTTTCTGGGAAGTAATGCTACTTGTGGGCCACAGTACTGGGGCCCCATAGCACCTTTGTTTCCAGCAATGCTATGCCACTGTAGCCCACCGGGTAGGCACTAGGGAATGTCAGTGGGGGTTCCTGGGATGTGGAGATATGAAAGCTATGTTTCTAAAGGGAGGATGTAACCCCATGATGACTGTACTCTCACAATGGTACCCTGCTGTAGTTGCTTAAGCCTCAGGGGTGTGAGTGAACCAGCAAAAGTTCTCTGTCTGGTACAATGTCCTTTAGGGGTCTCTAGCTCACTGTCCATGTTAGTGTCAGGAAGTATGTATGTCAAGGAGCTCTGCCATGGTTCAGTTTGTTGCAGTCCATGGTAGGGACATAGGCCACTGAAGTTCTTACACCCTTTCCCCCAGTAGCAAGCCCCTATGTGTTCCCAGCTGATTTTGCTTCCCTTCTGTATTAGTTGATTCTCACGCTGCTATAAAGAAGTACTTGGGACTGGGTAATTTATGAAGAAAAGAGGTTTAATATTCTCACAGTTCCACAGGCTTAACAGGAAGCATGACTGGGAGGCCTCAGGGAACTTATAATCATGGCAGAAAGTGAAGGAGAAGCAAGCACATCTTCACATGTTAGAGAAGGAGAGAGAGAGTGAAAGGGGAAGCACCACACACTTTCATACAACCAGATCTCACTGTCACAAGAACTGCAAGGGAGAAGTCCGCCTCCGTGGTCCAATCACCTCTCACTGGGCCCCTCCCCTGACACGTGAGATTATAGTTCGGGATGAGATTTGGGTGGGAACGCAGAGCCAAACCATATCACCTTCTGTGTCTCAAGTATTTCCTGTAACTTCTCTATTGTACTCCAGTGTTCTCTCCTAGTTGTTCCATCTGAGGCATGATTATTGATTCATAATTTTGGCTCTTCTTTCTGGAGAGAGTGAGTATGCAGTGTCTCTAGTCAGCTATCTTCAACTGGAATCCCAAGATTTAATATTTTTAAAGCTTGCTTTTTATTATTCTAGTTCGTATAACTATCTATTGGAAATAAGCATGCTCTATAAGTACTTTGAACCCAGGCAAGAAAACATTTTACTTGTCCTCCTTGCCTTTGTAGGGTTTTCATTACATATCTGAAAGACTATTGGAAATCTCCCTTTTGTTCTTTTCTTTTTGATGGAATGCTTTATTAAAGGATATTATCATAGAGGCATCACCCACTCTATATGCATTGTTTTGTTTCTCCTTTGGAGAAGTAGCTCAGGGTTGAATAGATCTAGAAATATATGATCCACAAATATTATTTCTTTTATGTTTTGTTTACATTCTTTCCTTTCTATGTAGCTCTAAGTGTACAATATTCTTAATGATTGAATTCTGTTTACAGAAGTATAGAGAATAACATAAAAGCAACAGCAATTTTATATGTATTACATAGAAATATATGCAGTGATCGTCAAGATTCTATGCAAGAACCAAAAACATACAACTATTAAAATACAACACATGATAAATATTATCCAGCCTTCAATTTTACAGCCAGCTAAAAGGGTCAGAAAAAAGAGAAGAAGAGATGAAAATAGAAAGAGAGAAGGAGGAGGTAAAGGTCAAATGAAGGAAGTGTAGGAGAGCTCAGAAAGAGAAACTGACAGGCTAAAATTCAATGTAGGAGGCAAAACTTGAGTTGTCAGACAACAAAGAGAATATGTACACAAATAATACGTGAAGAACAATACATAGAAAATCCAATATACAATATGGAAAGGTAGATTTGTCAAAAATTTGACCTTCAAGAATATTAAGATGAAAGCTTTTAAAATCATTTTCAAGTATAGCTATAACTAAAGATAGTCTCTGGGTCAGGTAAAATCCATGACCAAATTGAGGTATAAACACAGATGTTATTCATACTGACATGCTTGTCATGTATTTTCTATTTTGTCCCCTGTTACATTTTTGAATATTATATTCCTTTCAATATTTATCTATAGTCCTTGAAAAATATTAACTTATCCCCCTTCTGATCAGTTATTCATTCATTGTCTATATCTATGAGAATAGTTTCCTTTAATTCTGTCATCTAGAGTATTTCATTATTCTTTTAAATATTTTTTTCACATTTAACTTCAGCATCGTAGAGAAACACAGTACTATAACAAAGTTGTTTGTATGAAGAGACCCCTTGGGCATGCCTTATAAACATGTTATTTTTATATACTTCATAAGTCTACAAATGTATATGTTTATACTTTCTGAATACATTTATAAATATTAATGATGCATTCTCAAAATTTATTAGTAGTGATAGAGGTTTGTAATAAGAAATGTGGAAATCACTGCCATAGTAGAAAGCTCATGGCTTTTGGAGCAGTACATACATTCCTGGGTTCAAATTCCAGTAATGTTACTTATTTACTTTATAGTCTTGGATGACGCACTGAGATTTCGTTAGATTTATCTTTTTAATTTTATTTTCTTTTTACATGTGTATTGTTACATGATACCCTGCGTTGCTGTTAAGAGAATTTGGAGATACATACATACATACATACATACACACACACACACACACACACACAGAGGATAATGACAGCTATTGCTGTTATTTGGGTCTTCTCCATAATTTAGAAACTGTATTCCATTTATTTCTACAGTTAATGTGTTTTTTATAATTTTCTGTAAAATGTTGCAAATTATTTTTGCAGACATTCCATTTTATGTAGTCTGTGTAAAACAAACTATATGTTTACTAATCTTACAGAAGTAAGGTTTTGCACTGCTTATTTAATAATGACCCCGTGAGAGGTCTTTTTTCTTGAGGGAATCAGGAGCTTAGCTCAGCATATTATGCAGAAGTAGGATAGTTCTCAATACTATGTAATGTGATGGTCCTCAAACTGTTGACTGATATGCATAGAAAGAAATACCCTTTGCATTGCAATCCAAATAACATAATATATATTCATTTATATACTGAAACAAGGAATTGTACAATAAACTATGTTTTGTTTTTCTTCCCTTTTATTTTATTTAAAAATCTCCTGTCAATTGATTTCATGACTCACTTAAAGGGTATAACTTGTAATTTGAAAAACACTGTTCTAAAGGACATAGAACAAAATAGCATTTAGTGTTGGTCATTATATGTAGTATAGAGATGATTTATAAAAGTTTTTTGGCTGAGCTAGCATTTCAATCTTGATATAAATGTTTTAATGTTATTTCAAAACCACATAATGTTGAACGAGTTTAAAAGTGTTTTCTCAAAAGAAAATGTAATAAAATAATGGTTGATTTTTCTTATGGTTTTTAAACATTTATTGATGTAACATAAAACTGCATTTTTCTTTTCTCTTTTGACAGATTGGCTATTTGGTCTTCTTACGACTTTTTATATTTTTCCTGCATGGTCATCTAGAAAGTTTTAAGCAACATTTACTTAGGCTTCAACCACATTTATACGGTAGAATATCTTTTATTTTTTACACTTATAAATGTTTTATGTTATATTTTGAGAAGCTCAGACTGTCACTATAAAGAATGTAAGCTGCATTTTATTTTTCATAAGATAATAGGTGCAGTGTTGAAGAGCACAGCTTCAGGGCCAGATTGCATTTGTTCAGCTCACTGCCCCTCCAACCCCCATACTTTTGTTATTTCTTTGTGGTGAGAACATTTAGAACCTGACTCTACGTTTTTCCCAGCAATTTTGAAAAGTGCAGTACATTATTATTAACTATAGTTATCATGTCATGAAATAGATCACTAGACCTTATTCCTTCTATCTAACTGAAGCTTTGCACCCTAATATCTCCCCTTTCCCCATCCATTCCTGCAACCTACTCCCTGCTCCAGATGCTGGTAATCCTCATTCTGTATTCTGCTTTTTACTTTGCCACTTAAGTGTATGAGCTTTTTTGTGACTCAGTTTTCCTATTTGTAATAGTATCTACCTCCCTGAATTTCAGGAAAGTTAGATTCATATTTTAGTAAGGTTCTGGACCTGGTGATCCACTTAATCTAAGCTATATGTAAATAAGAGTGAGAAATTCAAGCAGGAGCTAAAGTTTTGCATATTGAGTAATAGAATTGAGATGATGTTCTGAACTAGGAAATATTTGGAGAAATATTGGACATATTGAATTTGAAGGTCACTCAGGTATATATACCCAGCAAGCAGTTGAAAACATAGGTTTGGAACTAGGAAAATAAGTGAAGCCTGCCTGGGATATAGAATTGACAGTCATCCATGTTAATGTGGCTGTGGGCAAGGGGCAGGGAGAAACTAATTCCAGGAATGAAATCTTGGGGAACATACATTTAATGGATTATTGGTGTAACAGGGCCCAGGAAAAGAGAAATAAGGGAGGTGAGAGGGAGTGATTATGTTTAAGGAGAGAAATTCAAGATCAATATTGCCATAGAAGTATTAAATAGTAGAAGGTCTGAAAAATAATGAGTTTCTACAATCAGAAAATCACTGCTGATCTTGGGAGCATACCCAGTGGAGAGGTGGAAGCAGAATTCAGATTGGAGGTAAACAGTGAGGGAAATTTTAAGCATAAGTCAAAAATTGTATTTCAAAAAAAGCTTAGCCATAAATATTTATGCTGATATGTAAATATGTCAATAGTTTAGATGGATAAAACAAAGTCAAAATATTAGTGTGTTGTAGGATAAGGGAAGGAGAGACTCTAAGATAAAGAAAGGGAATAATATTTGATGAAAAAAGTCATGGAGGAGGGAACAGAAGGTAATAGCAGAAGCGTTATGGAGACTGATCAATTAATTCCATTAGCGTAAGTCCTGATCAGATGTGGCTATAGACAGATAGAACAGGAATTCTTGTCTAACATTTCACTTGTTTTTATATCTTCATTAAATTATATGACCCCTTCTTAACTCCTCACTGTGTTCAGCATAGTGACTTATCAAATATTCAGATGATTATGGCAAATCAACTTTGAAAAATTATTTGAGTAAAACCCTCAAGTTCTCATATTAGCTTGTTATTGAGGATATACCCCCCCTCAAAAAAATCTGTCTTTCATATATAATAATAAAATCCCCCAATTTTGTCCTCTTACCAAATATAATAGAGCCTTAGGTTACAGCTCTTCCTTTAACAATAGGCTGTTTTCTACCTGAAGCTATCAGCAGCTGCTATCTCTCCACATAGCTGTCCAGTAGAATGGTCATTATTAATTTTTCCATTATGTGGATGGACTAAAACCCAAAGTTTGTCTAAAAGTTTATAGAAAGAGCAGCACTGAGATGATTCTGTTAAATATAACGTGGTGTTGTGTTAAATTACCTTATTGTTGTAAATAATAACATCTTGTTTATATTATTTACAACATGTTGTTGTAAATAATAACATCTTGTTTGTATTATTTACAACATATTGTTGTAAATAATAACATCTTGAGAAGGAATAAAACTGGAGAATGTAGGTCTAGAATCAATGACATTGATTCCTTTGTAGAATTACAATGTCAAAGTATCCATTATGAATGCAGCATCTATTACAACTTGATTTATTTTCATCTGGAAGTTTCCAAGCTTTGTTGAACAGTAACTATATTTAATTGGGCATTCAATGATTATGAAATTGCTGTTCTGAAATATATAAACTCTTACGTATAAATTATTTACCGTCTAGTGTTCTATTACACCACCAGGGGGCATACATAACACTATAAATCTTAAATAGGAAACTACAGCAGTTTCTGCATCTAAGTACTGAATTTAATTATAGTTTAATAGCTAAAAGACAAATGAACCACAATGCAAAATATTAATAAAATATTTCTCACAGATGATTTTTCTTACAATAGCACTTTCTTTCTCTGGAGCATCATATCACAAGTATCCGAACATCTTTTCAAATGTGCAATTCATCCTGAAAGCCTCAGAAATTATAGGTAAAAGAGAACTCCGTTCTGAATCAATTTTTAGCCCTGTGGAAAATAAGAAAAGACATGAGAACACAGATTCTGATATGGTGGGTAATCTAGTATGGTGAGTATATCCTGTTGTATGATGCATCAGATATGATTACTATGATTAAGTAATGGTGCTTGTCAATACAGTAGGCATTGAGGAATGATGCATTTAGCTGTGGAGGAGGGGTGAACAGCAAAGACACAAATTTCATGCAACCATATGCACAGTTCCTGGTGAGTAGTTAATAGGATGAGTAGTGAGGTATCTGTATATAACACTACTACTTTGAATGGAGTAATGCCATAACACCTTCTTCTTCATAAGTTCCATCTCACCTACTTAACTAAAAATTACAACATAATTTAGACTGACTTGTAAGTTAACATTTTAAGATATTATATTTTTATTAAAGGGAAAGTGTGTACAGAGCAAGTTATTTATGAAAGCAGGCATAGAATTTTTATGCTTTCATAATTCATATGAAATAACATTCAATGGCCAGGCGTGGTGGCTCACGTCTGTAATCCCAGCATTTTGGGAGGCCAAGGCGGGCGGATCACCTTAGGTTGGGAGTTTGAGACCAGCCTGACCAACATGCAGAAACCCCGTCTCTACTAAAACTACAAAATTAGCCAGGTGTGGTGGTGCATGCCTGTAATCCCAGCTACTCAGGAGGCTGAGGCAGGAGAATCGCTTGAACCAGGAGGTGGAGGTTGTGGTGACCCGAGATTGTGCCATTGCACCCCAGCCTGGGCAACAAGAGTGAAACTCCATCTCAAAAAATAAATAAAAATAAAATAAAAAATAAATAACATTTAATATGCTATTAAAGTCAACTGAAAACTTTAAAAAATAGTTTAAATGGGCAAATGATAATAATCTTTAGATTATGATAAATCTCTTAATTTCTAACTCAGATATTAGTAATCTTTAAAAAAAGCCCTAATTAAATAATTTTTTGGTATTTAATAAACAGTACTATGTAAACACAAGTACAGTGAGCCATATAATTGTGCATATACCTTATTGATTAATACACTTCAAAAGACAAATTTTAATCTCTGGGGCTAATAATGCCTTTCTTTCCTCACATATTTTCCAAAAAAGACCAGCAAGCATTTCAAAACCTTCTTTTATTTTTTGTTAAACATATTTATTATTTTATAGCTTATAAATAGAAAATTTGTTTTTCTTACAACTTCTAAAAAAGGAAAAATACATTTAACATGACACAAGTTGAAACACCTAAGGAAATGTGAGGAAGATTCTCTTTTTAGATGATGTTGTGTGTTACCTTATAATTTTCCCATGCTTCCTGTGAGCCCTTTCTAAAATCGGCTATAAATTAAATATATAAGAAAAAACATTCAAACACATCTATTTGTAAGAGAAAATACTTTCTGGGCCTAAGTGTTTTCTCTTTGGCACATTACTAGTTCACCATTTATGTAACAAGTGACATTTACCAAGTAAATTGAGCCTTCTGGTTATAATTACTAATGAGCACAAATTGCCTCGTGAGAAAGGATCTGTTTTTAAGTGTAAAAAATGTTTTAACAGTAAATAGATAATGAAAGATATCAAGCAACAGAAGGAGCACTGATCATGAAGAAAACAGACCTGCTTATGAACTGGTTCTGTGATCTAGGAGAGGCCCACCGATCTCACCAAACTCCTATTTGCATATCTTTAAAAAGTCGTCATTATTGTCATAGTCATCATCATCATCATCATCATCAATCTGTCTGAACTCTTTTACAGCATTGTTATAAAGATTGCAAAAAAAAGCGTGTGCTTTATAAAAGTATTAAATGCCATGCAAACATGAAAAATAATTATTGAAAATATGTATTTAGGACCTCACTTTACCCTAGACAGTGAACTATAGTATTTTCATCTAAGGATGTAAGTATGTTGACTTACTGTTGTGATTGGAATGTTTTTCCTTTAAACAAATAAGATTCCATGAAATCTTAGCAATGTGAATGGTCCGGTTATGAGGTAGGCAACTGTCAATGTTGATTCTGATGCTCTTTAAGAATGAATCCATTTTGTCTCTCTTGGTGCACACACACAGCAAGCAAATGGAAGCTTACTGCTGTACAGCTCAGCCTGAATTAGAAGGGGCAAAAATGTCAATACAGGAAAGGAACATATCAGCTTAGAGTTGGACAAGTCACTAAATCTCTCTGTGCTTTTTTCCACTTTGTAGAACAAAGCTGAGATTCAACCTCTTCTAAATTCTATTTCAGCTCTATCCATGTGATCCCGTAAGGGGATTATAACAGAGTTTGGCCTATCAGGTTTACTGCCCTTCTTTTTCTCCTCCTCTTATATCATAATATAAAGATATAAATATAGGATAGCATAGCCACAGTGCTGCTAAAATTACTGATTTGGCTAATCAGCCTCAGTCAGTGCTGGACTGCATATCTTAAAGTTCCCCAGTTTCAGCCCAATTTATCCAGTACAGCCAGCCTTTCCAGTTCAGTTGAGTATTTACTCATTCAATACCCATCTCTTTCACCTGGGAAAGGAAAGAGGAAAAAAGATATAAAAGTGATAGAAATGGAAATATAAAAGATACATTTGCATCAATCTCTTCTCCTTTCCTTATGATTGTTTTAGTATATTATAGCAGAGTATTTGTGAATTTATTCCTACTGCCCTTATCATTTGATAATGCTAAAAGGTCTATAGCACATATTTTGGCCACTGTAAAATATTTGATTTTTAGTATTCTTATATGCATTGGAACAAAGTCATAATTACTTAATTTGTTGTCAAAGTGCTACCAAAATTGCACGGAAAGTTCTATAGGATATTACGATACATTAGGATACACACCATATGAGCATGGGTTCCACTTAAGAATAGGAAATTTCCTTTCCTCTGCTGTTGGACCCCATTTCTCTTTTTAATGTCTTTTTAAGTGAGCCAGACACAGGGTTTCCATTGACTTTGACAAATGGTACACTTAATTAGCTCTTTGGATAGCAGAGCCAGAATGCTGGATTGAGTTTTCCACTCTGTCCTTTGCTCACTAGCAAAGCTGAATTTTCTAAGCAGAGTTGTCACCTGGTAGTAATAATAGTTATTTGGAGAATGTAGATGTAAACCCTGCTACAATGAAGTAGACCTTTTATTAAATAGTTTCATCTGTTCTGAAGAACAAATAGTTCTCTGAAAACTAGCAAACACAGAGTTTACATTCTAGTATGATTAGCAATCTCATTCTCTAACACTTTTTGGTAAGCCAAAGTCATTACCTAATTTTGGGACATTTTGTGTTGTCCTGTAATTGTAAATGGTTACTAGGAATTATTAGACTGAGACATAAATTCCTTAAAATTAGGAGCATTATCCTATGATTCATGTCAAATTACCCAGGTAACACTTCGTATTGGGAGATCCTTTCATGGCAATGTCAACCATCCCCCAAATGACTGAAAACTACATGAAACCCAGAAAGCTGTCCCTGAACAGCCAAAATAGAGCCCATGCTTCAAAGCTCATTTCTGTGATAAAAGAAAGCCTAGTCAGACACTCAGAATTTATGTACTTAAATTTGCATAAAATCTAGGCTGGTGTTGTTAACTGAATTTTCAGCCAACAGTAGATTAACAACACTTTTGTAGGTGGGCTTCTCAAAGTAGGCATTGTTCCAGCTACAAATGACAGCCCAAAGCTGGACAGCAAGGGAGGGAGATGAAAGAACTGTGGAAAGTGGTTATAAAAGCCAAAAAAGAAAGGAAGAAAGGGAAGTAAGGAGGGAGAGAACAAAGAGAGGGAGGGAAGGAGAGAAAGAAGGAAGAAAGGGAGGGGAAAAAAGTTCTCTGGGAGTCATTTAGGGCGGTGCTCAGTGCTTTTCAAACTATCTGTGGTAAAAGATCTCTCCTAATTTATTTTTAAATTTCCAAGCCATCACAGATGGATAATTTTGTAAAATATAATAATAATAATAACAACAAATTACTGAAAACTAGAATAGAAAAGACGAAAAAACACAAGCTTTAATTTTAATAGACTGAATATATATATAATTATTTTTCAAATTGTTATGAAAGTTTCTAAATACATATTTTTCATTTTTTGTGCTCTCATTAACAGTTCGCAAATGGCAGTTATCTGCCAACCACACCTTGAGCAGGACTGACTTAGGGTAAAGGCACAGAACTCCAAGAGTAAGCAACATTGCTCACTCTTGGTCTTCTGCACTGTTGATATACATGATGATTGTATTAAATCACATAGTCATCATCATTACATTAATTCATTTAAGTTTGATAAATTTATTTTTTATTTGGAAAAATGTTTCTTGCTGAAGAATGCTCAATGGGCCAGGCGTGGTGGCTCACGACTGTAATCCCAGCACTTTGGGAGGCTGAGGAGGGTGCATCACCTGAGGTCAGGAGTTCAAGACCAGACTGACCAAAATGGTGAAACCCTGTCTGTACTAAAAATATAAAAATTACCTGGGTGTGGTGGCAGGTGCCTGTAATCCCAGCTACTTGGCAGGCTGAGACAGGAGAATTGCTTGAACTGGGGAGGCGGAGGTTGCAGTGAGCCGAGATCACGCCATCGCACTCCAGCCTGGGTGACAGAGCAAGACTGTGTCTCAAAAGAAAAAGAAAGGAAAAAAAAAAAAAAGAATGCTTGAAATACATAAAATCCCTGAGACTAAATAATAAGTCCTACTTATCTGGAAAATTCACAGGTATGGCAGGTTCCTTTCCTCTTGATGATGCCAATGTTCTACTGCCAAAGACCACCGGGAACACATCTGCAATTAGGCATATTGGGTTTATTACTTGTTGCAGAGAGAGAGACAGAGAGAGAGAGAGAGAGAGAGAGAGAGAGAGAAATACATACTACAAGGAACTATGGGATGTCTTAATAAGAGAGTGTTAGAAGGAATCTACTAGAGGATTTGGACTTTACTTGGATGATCTTAGGAAGACTCTAAAGAAGCAAGGGTTCTCTCTAGAGGTCTGATGCTGTCAAAAAGTGGGGGCAATTCTATGAGTAGGTATTTTTTGGGTGGCACAGTGACTTTGTTTATATCTGTGCTTAGAAAAAAACTTGTCCAGTGGCTTTGTTTATTTCTTATGGTCTCAGAGTAATATTGTCTGAAATTGCTATTTTTTGAGTTTATGTCCAATAGGAGATCAAAATCACCTGGCTGTATCAGACTGGCTTGTAATAGTATGTCAAATCAATCCCAGACATGAGAGGATGCTTTTTATTTCTCCGCGATGTGTAAAATTGGCATAAAATAAAATTGAAGATAAAACTCAAATCTTGTTCATTGTCTAAATCCTGATTTTTTTCTTTACCAAATGCTTTCTGAATTTTCTCTGATGATAGTACATAAATACATTAATGCAAGAATGGTTGACCTAATTGAATAGTTTATGTAGTCCTATAATATCTATGATTAAAATAATATTTATTATAAATTAATCATTCAAGTCATTCCAAAGTTTTAAAACATATTTATTTACTTATTTATTCAAAATAAGTTTGCAATCTGAGGATTGTCAGGCATCCAGGCTGAGACAACTAGAGCAATTTGAGAAAAGAATTTCATTTATATGGGTTCCAGTTTTGGGGTAGACCCTACCCATAAAGCAGAAATTGAGTTATATGTGGATTTGCTGAAGTCAGTATGTCTCAGACTAATGCTTTACATTATTTTAGAATAGTGCTTTTGTGTGGTGTATTCTAATACTCTAAACACTGAATTGTTTTCATTTGCTTTTCTGAATTATTGTTCCCCAGAGTCAGTAGCTTTGTACAGATGTTGTCTTCCTCATGCCTTTATCTCCAGAATCTAACAGAATTCCTGACATAAAGTAGATAAATACACAACTATGGGACTTAACTAAATTCTTTATTAGAAACTTAAAATAGCTTAAAATTTATGTATGAACTTCTTGCCTTCTATCTGAAAAGTACTCAACATAAAATTAAATTGTAGTCCTGATGTTGTTTTATATAATATATAAGAATTATGAAGCCCTTTAGATTCTGTTTCATTTTAACATAAAAATCACAAAGTATCAACTAAGTTAACAATTGGAGTACCTATCACAGGATGTGTATTTGAATCTTCACTGTTGGCAAAAATTTAGAGAATGCTATGTCATCATTTTCTACCAATTACTTTAGTAGACCAATTAAATGTATAAAACTGTTGGGAAGCACTCTAAGAAAAAAACTAAACAACAGCTTATTTGTTATCTGAATTTTTAGACTTTAAGAATAGCTACTTAACAGACATTGACGATGTCTTGCTAGGCATATATTTTGGTCCTTAAAGTAGAAATCCACATTTTAAAACATGATTTGCTGTTAGTGTTTTGTTCAAACTTTCCCCATTCCTTCTTTCTCAAGTGTCAGGGAGAACTAAGTCACATAGAATCTACGAACCACAATTGTGTCTAATAGCCATCTCTTATGGGATCCAGAATTTTTGCCATATTGTAGAGCTGACATCATTGAACACAAGGGACCCATGTGAAAAATACATACGTTAGGTTCAGGTTAACTATATGTACTTCAAAAATATGCTTATGTAACTTGCTCCACTTGGTGAAATATAAAGTGTAAGAGAATATGAATTTTCATTTGTATATTTAAAATTTATTTTCATGTTTGTTCAAGTCAGAGTATTCTTTCTCAGATATATTTTTATATTTTAATTCCTGAAACATTTGCAATTTAATCAGGGAGGATATGAAATTAACCACCTGCTCTGGCACTGTGTTGCTGCTTGGTCTTGTGTTCAGAATAACAGTCCTCAGTTGAATAATGTGCTTGAACATCTCATCTTCCATAAGACACAGCTTCAAAAGAAATGCTGGTAAGAGTGATCCTATAAATCCAAAGTAACTCATGGAGAAATCTTTGAGCTTAAATGTCAAATAACCCTTGTACCTAAATGTTAATCACACCTCAGTTGACTATGAAACAAATTTATAATCTCAGTTCCAAAGGCAAGGGCAATTTACATGTTTAGTATTAATTCATTTCATCAATACATTGTTTCTCTCTTTTTCTGTTTTGCTAGATATGCATGCATGCACTGCATAGTTTTTTTTTTTATTAAATGCAGTTTTTATTGACAAGAAATTTATTCCTGCCTTGAAAACAGCCTTTATATTCCAAGTTGTTAAACAGAAGCAGTGAAGTACAATATACTGTTGGAGAAAATATACTGATACTGTATTTCTTTATGCCTTACTTATAATGTATAACAAAAATGAATCTTTTTTTTTTTTTGAGACGGAGTCTCGCTTTGTCACCCAGGCTGGAGTGCAGTGGCGCGATGTCAGCTCACTGCAAGCTCCGCCTCCCGGGTTCCCGCCATTCTCCTGCCTCAGCCTCCCGAGTAGCTGGGACTACAGGCGCCCGCCACCACGCCCGGCTAAATTTTTTGTATTTTTAGTAGAGACGGGGTTTCACTGGGTTAGCCAGGATGGTCTCGATTTCCTGACCTCGTGATCCGCCCGTCTCGGCCTCCCAAAGTGCTGGGATTACAGGCTTGAGCCACCGCGCCCGGCCAAAAATGAATCTTAAAAAAAAGGTTTTTTTGGTCTCACTCTATCACCCAGGCTGGAATGCAGTGCGGCAGTGCCGCGATCTCGGCTTACTGCAACCTCCATCCCTGGGGCTCAAGTGATCCTCCCAGCTCAGCCTCCCAAGTAGGTGGGACCACAGGCATACACCACCATGCTGGCTATTTTTGTAGGGGTTTTTTTTTTTCTTTCTTTCTTTTTATTTTTTAGTAGAGACAGGGTCTTGCCATGTTGCCTAGCCTGGTCTCTGGTCTCCAACTTCTGACTTCAAGTGACCTGCCTACCTCAGCCTCCCAAAGTTCTGGGATTACAGGTGTGAGCCACTGCACCCAGCCAAAAATAAATCTTGACTGACAAATACTAGTTTTCTCCTATACATATGTTAATTTAAGATGAGAAAAAGAAGAGTCATAGTTTTGGCATGAGTTCAGTGTAGGAAAGATTTTTTAAATTGACAATAATTTTATATATTTATGAGGTACAATGATATGTTAGGATATATGTGTATCTTATGGAATGAGTAAGTCAAGCTTATTAACATATCCATCACCTCACATCCTTATCAATTTTTGGTTGTAAGAACAATTAAAATTTACTCTATTAGCATTTTTGAATTATACTTTTTTTTATCATAGTCACAATGCTGTGCAATAGATCACTAGAACTCATTCCTCCTGTCTAACTGAAACTTTGCACTCTTTGACTGACATCTCCTCTTTTCCCCATCTCCCTTACACTCCATCCCAAGCCTTACACCATTCTACTATCTAGTTCTACAAGTTCAGCTTTTATAGATTCCACATGCAAGTGAGATTTTGCAGTATTTATCTTTCTGTACAATGCTTATTTCATTTAGCATAATGCCTCAATGTCCATTCATGTTTTTATAAATGACAGAACTTTCTTCTTTTTAAAGACTGGATAGTATTCCATTGTGTATATATACCATACTTTATTTATTCATCAGTCAGCGGACACGTAGGTTGATTACATATCTTGGCTATTGTGAATAATGATGCAATGAACATAGTTCAGTTATCTCTTCAACATACTGAGTTCACTTTTTTGGGATATATATGTAGAAGTGAGATTGTTAGATCATATGGTAGTTCTATTTTCAATTTTTGAGGAATCTCCATACTGTTATTACATCAATAATGTAAAAGGATTCCCTTTACTGAACATCCTCATCAACATCTGTTATCTTTCATCTTTTTGATAATAGCCATTCTAACAGGTGCGAGGTGATATGTCGTTGTGGTTTTACTTTGCATTTCCCTTATGATTAGTGATGTTGAGCACATTTTCATATATCTGTTTGGCCATTAGTATGCCTTCTTTTGAGAAATGTCTGTTCAGGTCCTTTACCCATTTTTTTCATTGGGCTGTTTGTTTTCTTGTTATTAAGTTGTTTCAGTTTCTTCTATATTTTATATATTAATCCTTTACCAAATGTATGGTTTGCACATATTTTCTTTAAATATGTGGATTAAAAATGTATGGTTTGTACATATTTTCTTTAAATATGTGGGTTGTCTCTTTATTTTGTTAATATTTCATTTTGTAATTAAAGTAGACTTTAATCCATGTTGAGTTATCTTTACTATATTGTGTGAGAGAAGGGGCTAATTTAATTCTGCTTGTGGATGTTCAGTTCTCCCAAAACCATGTATTGAAGAGATTATTTTTTCCCTATTGTGTATTCTTGGTAACTATCAAAAATCAATTGACCATAAATGCATGAATTTACTTCTGGTCTTTCTATTCTGTCACTTTGACAAATGTGTCTGTATGCTATTGCCATGCTGTTTTGATTACTATAGCTTTGTAATACACTTTAAAATCTGGTAGTGTGATGTTTCCAGCTTTTTTTCTTTTTGCTCAGGATTGCTTTGGATATTCAACGAATTTTGTGGTTTCATACAAATTTAATTTTTTTTTCTGTTTCTGTGAATAATAACATTAAAATTTTGATATGAACTGCATTGAATCTGTAAATCACTTTGGGTAGTACGGACATTTTATCAACATTAATTTTTCCAATCCATGAACATGAAATATCTTCCCATTTAATTGCTTAGGCTTTAATTTTTTCATCAATATTTTAGATTTTTCAGTGTACAGATTTTTTACTTCCTTGGCTCAATTTATTCCTAAGTATGTTATTTTTTGCTATTGTAAATGAGACTGTTTTCATAATATCTTCTTCAGATATTCTGTCATTAGTATATAGCAGTGCTATTGATTTTAATATATTGATTTTATCACCTGCAAATTTCAATTTTACTGAATTCATTTAACGTTCTAACAGTCTTTTAGGTTGCTTTTGTAGACATTTTAGGGTTTTCTATGTATAAGATCATTTGGTCAGCAAACAAAGACAGTTTTACTTTTTCCTTTCCTGTTTGGATGACTTTTTTTTCTTTTTCTTGCCTAATTGCTCTGGCTAGGACTTTTAGTATTATGTTACATAGAAGTGGTGAGAGTGAGCATTCTTGTCTTGTTCCTGATTTTAGAGAGACGCTCTCAACTTTTCACCATTGAGGATAATGTTAGTTGCAGGCTTGCAATATATGACCTTTATTGTGTTGAGGAGTATTTCTGGGGAAATTGATCAGAGGGCACTCCTTTCCAATATTTAATGAGGATCACAGTTTTGAATTATTTTTCAATGAATATATAAATAGTAATAACTTGTAATACCATACCAAGTTGAAAATGCAATTGCCATATATATTTATTTAATTAATTCCTGGTTTTCAGCATCTGGCAGCCCATTCTACACCAAAGGCCTTTGTATATGTAAATTCTAAGTCCCTCAGAATCAACTGCAGACCCTTCTAAAAGTCTGGAACATTCTTTATGAACAAAAGTTATTTTCCCACTTGTATTTGGAAGTTTGTGGGATTCCAGATTAAGTAAAGATTTTTGGAGAATGGCTTAAAGTTTACCTAATTTCCTTAAAAATACTTTAGATTAGAGTTCGTCAATAATTTGTTCTGTCTCATAGTGTGATGGGAGACACCTAATGAGTATTGCAGTTTGACAAAGATTGCAATTTTTTTACATTTTAAAAATAAAGAATAGTATTCATAAATATGAAACTAAAATGCAAACAGATTATATTTACTACAAATAGCACTTAATATAATTTTACTTAATATATTTTAATACAGAATTCCTAAAAACAACAAAATTTAGAGGTTCTCATTGGTGCCAGTTAGGTTATTCTGGAAGTTTTGGTGATTCTTTCAGACCCTTTTTAATGATAGAAAGTAAGTTGTAGGAGATTCAAATATTTAATTTGGTTTTCAAAATGACAAACGACTAGAACTAATTAAGCTCTTGGAAAACTCTAACTGTATTTACAACACAACTAAAATTGCATTTTAACATCTAAAAATAAATGTTATGTGACTTTGTCAAATTTATTTAAAAAGTACTCTAATAATTACCAGATAAACAAGTTTAAATGATTGCCAAAACAGTAAATGTAGCTGATTACGAATATTGAATGGTGGAATTCAATTCTTTCTTTAACCGATTTTTAGATTTTGCTATATTGCATCCACATCTATTTAATTTAACTTGCTAATGATTTGTGTTTAAGGTTGCAAACACTGATGAACCAGTTTTTAAAAAAATACTTAGTATTTTATAAATGTAGGGCATTCGAGACAATACAAAACTATTTTTATTTTAAAAATAAAGAAACTGAGGCCAAATTTATTAGGCTTATTGATGAGTGGAACCAGATTTTAAGAGTTTTGATATAGCACTCTCTCCAGTGTATCATTCAACTGTCATGCTAGTTGCATTGTTGAGCAGATAACTGCTTTGAGACAGCCTGTTACTGAATCCTGACTTTTCTTTTTCTGAGAGAATATTTTGGAAATTATCAAGTGAAGAAGGGGATAGCAGTGTTTAGACAATGCTTAGTTAACAGAGGAATAAAGTGAAAAACACAATGACTGCTCATAACAGAAAGGAAAACAATAATTGCTTAAAACAGTACTACCAAATGATTTGATTCTATTTTTTATATTTATTATTTTTTTTATTTTAAGGAAAAGATTTAAACTTTTTAAAAAAAATTAGTTGGCTCTAGCAAACAAAAACTATTGACATTAAAAGAATAATTTGTGTTTTTAGGTTAGCAATTTGACTAACTATTCTGTTAATTGTAACATTATAACAAATATTTTAAAATCAACTTTTCTCCTTACACAATATTTATTTATATAAAGGCCTATATAGGTGTGAAGAGGCCATTACTCCACATAAACAATACACACTGTAATATAATTACCAAAATAAAACCAGAAATGATTTTATATTTCTAGAGAATCTTTAATATTGGTCTCATATACTCCTAAGATACCACTGGGTACATGCAAAAAATTAAGAAAATGAACTGCATGCATTTAGAATGAAAAAGAAATATCGAGGCACCAGGCCCTGATGATACATTAAGACTTCATCAGGATTTGCTGGACCAAATAGTCTTAAAATTGTGACACTTGGTGGAAGACACCTCTTGTTTAACACCTAAAATTCAATGCCAGTGACCATTAGCAGCAGTAACCTGAGCAATTTCATTTGCTGTACATCTCAGGAAAGTAACATAATGTTGAACAAATGTTCTGAGATTTAGAAAGCAAAGAGACCATTCAACTGAAGTATCTGAAGAAATTTTATTTATAGTGGCAAAAATTGCTTGTGCTTGTGCCCATGAAAGTGAAATATACTCATCTGCCCATTTCTGATGCTATTGGTCAGTAGATAATTCATCATGTATCTACCTGCGTGACTTCTTATAACCCCTTTTATAAAGATCCTACAATACAAAAAGAAACAAATAGAAGCAAATGGTTTCAGCTGAGCCTGGAAAAGAACAGGTTCAGGATCCACAAAAGGACTCAAGGAAGGCAATCACAGAATTAGAGCAGCCTCGCTGGGGGACAGGGAAAATCTGGGGAAAGAAGACACTGAAAACAATAAATTATAAACCCGATGAAGTAAAGAAAAAGAGACTGCAGGAACCCCCTCCCAGCTGCCATGCATTGGCCTTTATCTGCCCATAGCTGGAGATAAGCAGCTTGCTGGAAGGCAGATTTCCATTTAATGCAGTTAAATTTTATATGATGCTTCATACTCTCAATGCTCCACCCTGTGGTTTGGCCTTTTATAAACGGCACCATTTGCTCTGGGGAGATAGCTCAAGTCAACGCAAAAGGCTTTCTAATCTAACATGAAAATAATGAATTGTGTTTATAATTGAATTATTAGCCAATGAAGACTGCTGAGAAAGGCAGTATGGCATTTCATTCAAGCAGTATGACATAAAACTGTATCTTCCAACACAAAATAACTGATTTAATGTGCTCCATAAGTGTATTCCAAAAAAAGCTTGACAATTTAAAACTGTCTTGAACATGGCAAGCGTTTTCCAGACATACAGTGTTTATGTTTGCATTGAAATGAATGAAACAAGGAATTCACTGGTTTGTATGGGTGGCAAGGCACTTCCTTTTCAGTTAGATCACTGATATCCACATTATTTATATCCTTGATCCTACTAATTATAATGTCCATGTGATGGTCTAACCTAGACCATTCAAACAAAAGTTTGCATCAATACTCCTTCATTTCTTGTGAACTGAAATGTCAATGTAGATTCTCGTTGTTCGTTTATTTCCTTGATGCTTCTTGATTCATTTCTTGGATTTCTTATTGATCCTTTGATCCCTGGAGCCAATTATAACTTAGTCTGTATCAGGTAAATACCCACTATACCCACTATATATGCTGCTACATTATTGTACAGCAAAAAAGCAATGCATCCTGAAACCAGAAGACGTGAATTTTAGTCTTGTCTTTTGCTTCCTGTGTAATTTTGAATGTCGCTTCACCCCTGTGAACCCCAGGGTCTGTTTAGCAGTTGTATCGAGATAACAGCCACCTCAAAGAGCCTTTGAAAGATTTAAATGAGATAAGTAATATGAAAAACACCTATTAGACTGTAGTTCTTCCCTTCCATGTCCTGCCAGTTCATATTTGAACTAATTTTTCCCCCAGTCAGGCTCCTACCTCCTGAATTTCTACCTCAGTACACATCATCATGCCCTTTCCTCCAGCTAACCAAATCAGACATCTTATCTTCTCCATCTCACTTTCTCCATCCAGTTCAGGATCTGACAGTGTTGTACGTACATTAACTACACTTCAAAACTGTTCGTCTGCTCTCTGTTCCCACTGTCATGACCTTGGTTTGGGCTCTTACTGTCTCTTGACTATTGTAGCTTTTTAACTTGTCTCCTTGCCTTACGTTCTTCCCCTCAACAATCTGTCATATACTATGCTGCCAGGGCTATAGCGTAACTGTGACTACAATACTCTCCAGCTTAAAATTATTTAATAAGAACTATTTTACGTGATAACAGAGGCTGCAACCCCAATCAGTGTCTCATAAATTGCCATTATGTTGAAAAAAATTAAAACAAAAATGATGACTGAAAGATTCTGCTAGTAGGATTAATTACCACCAACCAATCAATAGCCAGAAAAGCCTGATGGGTCTGGGTGGAGGGAAACAATTAGCGCTCCACCTCTGCCTTCTCTGATGAGAGGGCAGTCATTACTTGTCTGAGGCTCCATCCCTTCACTCCCACACCAGCTTCCCTGGAACTCAAAGAATGAAGTCCTGTAAGCAGGAGAAAAATCCTTTTAACAGACAGGCTAAAGCCTACATTTTTGTCATCCATCTTTTCTGAGTAAAAAAATCAGGCAATGGCAAAGTAAATTTATTCGTAAACTAGTTTCCCTAAGTAGTAAAAATCAAGAATGAAGTGCTGACTGCCCTCTTCTCCATGTGCAGTAAAGACCAAGACAAATTTATTTACACGAATTCTCCCCTTCCTAGTCTGTTAATATAATCTTGAGTTCTGATAACATTATAGTTAACTAATTATTTTTAATGTTCTGTCTGCTCCTTAAAGAATGATTTATATATCTGCATTTAATTATTTGGTCATATTTATAAAATTATTTTTCTTTATTAAAACTTACCTATTTTTCTTCTACTCACCTGCAGCCATTTAACACTAGGATTTTCCTTTCTTAAACTGTTCAATACTATTCATTTCTTTCTTAGCTTGAATAAATTTCTAAATATGTTTTTTGATTGC
This sequence comes from Theropithecus gelada, assembly GCF_003255815.1. Taxonomy (NCBI): domain Eukaryota; kingdom Metazoa; phylum Chordata; class Mammalia; order Primates; family Cercopithecidae; genus Theropithecus; species Theropithecus gelada. The sequence goes on along the minus strand of NC_037673.1, from coordinate 106,455,019 downwards.
TTATTATATTAGGTAAGGCCATGATTATATACAAACCTTGAGTAGCTATAACATTTATCACCATTTATTTTTTCCCTAAAAAGTATGATGTACATTTTGTCTGGTAATAGACTTCTATGATTACAGTGTTTATTTTTTGTTTGATTCCTCCTTCAAATCTCTAAATGTTGCTATGCTGTTTCCTAACACAGTTATGATGAGATATTCAAAGTCATCAGTCCTTTTTTTTTTAATCTGTTTAATTTTCAGTCCAGAATTTTTTAGGAACCTCTTTGTGATTTAGTAAGCAGGAGTTAACTGGCACCCTTTCTTGTCCAAGTTAGGAGCCTATTGAGGCAAATCCTGTGCTTTACCTAGAGAGAAACTTCACTTTGAGAAGCTGTGCACAAATACTATGGCTGCTGGTCTACATTTTTTCAAGGTGTTGTATTGACTACTTATAGTTCATATGTGTTCCCAACTTCTGCCTATCTGATGCTTAGGGTTTTTTTATTTATTTATTTTTATTTTATTTTTTACATTATGGTGGGAAAACCCATATATTTCTCATGGATAACTGCATTAAATTTTGGACTTTTTGTTATTAGAAATATTTTTCTTTAGTTGGGCCCCATTTACTTCATAACTTAAAATTTTTCTCCCTCCCTTCACTCACTCACCTTCCTACCTACCTCCCTCCCTCCCTCCCTCCCCTTCTTTCCTCCCTCCCTCCCTCCCTCCCTCCCTCCCTCCCTCCCTTCCTTCCTTCCTTCCTTCCTTCCTTCCTTCCTTCCTTCCTTCCTTCTGTACTTAGATAGTAATAGGTATGCTTTCCACATTTTCCTCTAAATTATGAAATACTTTTCTCTGTTATTTCTGTAGTTAACTTCCTCAACTATAGATTTTAATTATATTTTTACATTTTAAATTCTTTGCAATCTCTTATCTTACTCTACTACCTTTCATCTAAGCATCAAGGCTTTTTATTATGGTTTATTATTCCTGGGCTTTATTAAAGATGCCTACATGTCTTGTAAAAATAACTTCTAGTTCCTGTAAGAAATCATTTTCAGAATTATGACCCTCTCTGAGTACTGAGACTAATATTCTCTTTAGCCTTTGCTGTAATCTATTTTCCTCGCTCTTGTATAGGTCCCTCTTCTTCACTTTCCAGTTACTTATTCTAGAACCAGGAGAAATATATAAAAACAATATTTTTAAATAAGAGGTCTGTATTCACAGCATTCATAACAAAGTTGGTAAAAATTACAACACTCAATGTGTAAAATGATCAGGGAGCTTCCTGTGTTCTCCTTACTCTTTGATAGTTTACCTGTGAGGAAGAAATGCACTTCTGTATTCCAATTTTATCGTCCTCCCTCCTGCCTTCTCCCATCCTACATGTGTATAGGCACTGTATACTACCCTTTTCATTACCAGGATGTTATCATCTCTGAATAAATATGGAGAGATGAGAATGAACCCAGGAATAATACTCTCACTGCTTAAAAAAAAAAAATCAGTATCTCAAGATAAAGGATTGGCTGCACTTTCTCTGATTCTATGCAAAACAGGGTAAACAGTAGAGATTATTATTTTTAAAAAATGTTTTTTTCTCTTACTTTTTTTGGGAAAACAAGGTTGCTGTGTTTCAGGAAGTGGCATGTGGTTGCTCCTTATTGCTTTGGCTTCATCAGCTTTATGGTTTATGGAAATTCCTTGTAAGTTGCTATTATTAGTGATGTCTCATTCTGTTTTTGGGATCATGTGGATTTTTGACATTGTCAGTGCTTTCTGGAATATCTGTTGCAATGTTGAAATAAGTTGGCAAGGGTTGCTACTTAGATATTTTAATTCCATTTAAACATTAAAATCTTCTAATTGAGGAAATGGATATAGAGGAGTAAGAAGAATCTAGGAAAACTTTTAAATGCTGATGTTTCTAACTTCTATAAATGTGTGCATGTGTGTATGTATATATCATTATTTTAGACAAGCCAGTAAAACTCTGGCTCAGTTTCTTTATTTACAAAATTAGAGCAAATCTATAATAGTTGCATATTATTTTGTACAACTTTAATTTCACGGCAATGTAAAACCAGGTCAATATGCTGATACTTGAGACTTTCTGTATTATAATGAATTCACAAAGAAGCTAGTGCTGTATGGAAATTTCTAGCCTAATCCAATTTGAATTCCATTCTATGTGCATTGATTTTCAATTTTACTTTTGTTTTTGACAAACTGTACTTTATAAGTATTGATGTTTGTTTTTGATGAAAGCATTTTCATTCACAGACAATTTTGTGATCAGCAGCATTAATTGAAAATAGTGTGTTTCTGGTGAAACATTTCTCTACCACAGGTGGCTAACACTGATGGATCTTTTTCAATCCATAGTTCAATCCTAGGTTAGCTACAATTTTCCAGACTTAAAAGAGAAAAGAAGAATCAAAACCTTCTGATTATGAAGTATATTCAAGGGAAAAGAAGTTTTATGAACTCTATGAGTATCCTCTCTTTTAATTGACCATAATATGAAGTATAAATGATAAGTAGTCTGGGGAATGACTTAGTTTCCCTCTTGGTGGTCATCTGGATGGACTTCTCCTTCCAGTCACTCTATGACTTTAATGAGAAAGTTATCAAACTCATATCTTTTTTATGTCAAAGAAATAGTATGTTTGTAATTGAATTCAGTTTAGCATTCTGAATCTTGACATTTTACATGGAGTATTTCATTCAAATCTCACAATAATCTCTAAAAAGTGAGTTTTACTGTATTTTCTTTATAGACAAGTAAATTAAGACGAGGTAGGATACATAAGTTGCCCTATAACATATGCCTAATTAGTGGCAGAGCTAAGATTTCATCTTGATGTTTCTGACTCTAAAGTTCATGTTCATAAGCATCATGTTAAGTGCATCAGTTAGGATTTCGTCTTCTTTATTTGGCAGAAACCTGACTACAATTGCATAACCAAACAGAGCTTTCTTTATTGCACATGACAAGTAGTGCAGTGCTGATGTGAGTACTTAAGGAAATCTTCAAGACCCAAGCTTCTTCTAGCTTCCTTTTCTGTCTTTATAGCAGGTGATTTTTATCCTCCTTGTTGAAAGAAGGCTGCTGTGCCTTATGATATCATGGAATATATGCACTACAAGCAGGAAGAAGAGGATGAGCAAAGGAGAAAAATAACACCTGTCATTTAATTATTTTTTTTTTTCTTAACCAGAAAAATAATAGCTTGCCTGGAAGTCTTCATAATATGCTTCTTTTTCTAGCTGATTAACCAAATCTACACTGTATGGCTATTCCAAGCTTCAAGGGAGTCTAGGCAATCAATTTTAAATCAAACTTACTGAAATATAAATTAGATACAATGAACGTCATACATTTATGTACATAGGTCTATGACCCTGGGGAAATGTATACACTCATGTAATCACTACTCCAATCAAGATACAGAGAATTCCATCTTGAGGGGGCTAACTTAATTGAGCATATTGCCATTTTGAACAAAATGCATGTTCCATTAGAAAAGGAGACAACTAGTATTAGGGAGGACAATAGGCAGCACCTGCCACACTAAGATTGAATATTGACATTTATGTAATGGTTTAGAAAAGCAGAATTGCAAGACAGAAAATACTTCTTGGTGGGAGAAAACTTGAGTTACAACTAATCTAGTTTAAAAAGGGAACTTGGACAAGTCCTTCGGACCTATTTATGTCTCAGTTGTCTAGTATGAAAAAAGGTCTAGAGAAATCTTAAATGTGTCAAAAATTGTTTTTCGAATCAAATGAAATAATTTATGTGAAAGCACATTGATATCTGTAAAGCCCTATTTAATATAAAGAATTGTCTTTGATTTTCATGATAAGAATGGTTTGATTTAGAAAATGATGATGACCTTGAACTTATGGGCCTGAAACATCACAGTTGTGAAATTCAAATAATCCTGTAAAATATACTAACTTTTAAATTTATTAATGACCTACAAATCAAGACAGTAAACAGCTATAGACCAAAGTAATTTTTAATTTGAGCTCTTATCAGTTCTTTTTCAAACTATTTTTTGTTTAAGTAAAAATATCACAAATATATAATTTTCAAAACATTCAAAATATATGTACATTTATAACTAATAAATTCTTGTGTGATTTCCCAGTTTTTTTAATATTTAAAAAATAATACTTAGTCTTCTATTCCTGTGAAATATAAATTTTATTTTGAGAAATTATACTTTTTCCAAAATCAAAGAGTGTTGAATCTTTGGAGTATCTTAGAAGAAGGCGGTTTTTAAAAAATTGCTCTGTTTTGAGAAGAAAACACGCTCTTGAAATTCACCTTGTGGAATCAGTTGCAAGAGGTTAAACATTAAAACCTATTGTGAGTTTTTGGGGGTACTCTACAACCAGAGCCCCTGATTGCCTGTTGTTCAGGATCTATGAAGAAATGTGATTATATGTAGTACTTATTACTCAGATTTGTCAGAGCACTACTCTGAACTCAAACATATTACCAAAATGTGTCTCTTCTTTGAAGATTTTTACCATAATAAGTGAGAACCAATACTAATCTTTATTGAAAATAAATATATCTTGTAATCCAGACATGCATTTCCTCTGACCTATTACCTTTTTTTACATTAAAAAGTTGATTATTATTATTTTCCATTACAGTCTTTATCCTTTCGTCCATAAAATTTTCAGGTTGGATTCAGTACTGGCTTTACTGGTCCTTGGGGAGGCTGCCAAATTAAACATGGCCTGCTTGAAAGCTTTAATGGACATAGTGAGAGATTTTGTTTCAAGCATTATGTCTGTTCAAAATCAGGTAACATTGCTAATTTATATGTGAAAAGAGAACCGAAGAGAAACAGATTTTATTTTTGCCACTATTTAAATTGTATATTGTATTAGGGCATATAATATGCATAACTTTATAATAATAAATTTAATTAAATATAAAAGCAAATTCACAGTTACCATTTATCATAAACATTTTTCATTTTCATTACCTAATATTAAAATTTATAATTTGGTTGGGGTAAGATCACTTATGGAAACATTTCTGTATTGTTGGTTATTAAATTTGTTTCTACTTGTTCACAGTTAATTATAAGTAATGTTGAATTGTTATTCTCATACATAAAATTTCTATCAACACTTCTATTTCTTTACAGTAAGCTAATAAAATTAAATTACCAAGTGAAAGACTGTGAAGTTTCTTTCAAAGTTTTTGGGCAAGATGTCCAAACTTTTCTCCATAAGATATATTAATAACTTTCTTGCATTCCTATGAACAATAAATGAAAGTGTCACACATTAGAATTGAGCTGTACATCAAAAGGTTCCTTTTGAATATGATATGGAAAATAGTATCTCATTGAATTAATTTACATTCCATTGACTGCTAATTAAATTGTGAAGTTGCTCTTTATATAATTATTAGCTATCTATATTTTTTATTCTTTGAACCGTATTTTATGCAATCTACTCATGGTAAACTCATTTTTTAATGAACACATTTAGAAATATTAGTTTATTATGGTCTTTTAACAATTATTATAAGTACACTATATAGTTATTGATAGGCAAAGACATACTTTGATGATCGGATATCTATTTTATTTCAGGGAGAAAGTTACAAGGTAGATGATTTTTCCTGGGCCTGGAATGTAGTCTACATATATACAGTAATTCTTGCAGAAATCTGCTTGTATGCAGCCACTTCTGATTTGCGAAAAACTGCTCTAATTGGTTTCTGTCAATGTAAAAGTTCACGGAAAAATATTTTATGCTTGGACAAATCAGTCCCTCCAGAATTAAAGGAAGCAAGTATTTTAAGTCTTTTGGAATATTTCTCTTCAAAAATGTCAGAGAATTGTAAGTAGATTGTTTTTAACTTGGATGAGTAATATTTTTAAGTGTCACTGTCTACATATAGTAATAAGCATTTTATAAAAAGTTGATATTTAGAAATAACAAATAATTTTAAATTTCTACAAATTTTGGAAGAATATAACATGATTTCTTTTTCTTTTTTTCTTTTTTTTTTTGAAACCAGGTGTCATTCTGTCACCAAGGCTGCAGTGCAGTGGCGTGATCTCTGCTCACTGTAACCTCCTCCTCTGCTTCAAGCCTTTCTCCTGCCTCAGATCCCCAAGTAGCTGGGACTACAGGCACTTGCCACCATGCCTGGCTAAATTTTGTATTTTTAGTAGTGCTGGGGTTTCGCCATGTTGGCCAGGATGGTCTCAAACTCCTGACCTCAAGTGATCCACCACGTCTGCCTCCCAAAGTGCTGGGATTACATTCATGAACCACTGTGCCCAGCCAGAAAATTTTTACCAATAATTTTAAAACATCTGAAATAAAAATTAGTTTCAGTTGACTGATGATTCAAATTATATTCCTTGAAAACAAAAAATGGATTTAGGCAAACCTGGGTAGTGTATATGAAGTTTATTTCCTCTTTATTTTTATTTCGTTCCCCATAGGATTTATCTTCTTTCTTCCATTTTCTCTAGGCATTTACTGTTTCCCTCTTGTTCTTTTCCTGCCCAGAGGATTTCTCTACAATTACTTCACTCAAATATTCTAGTACAATATTCACACCTGACATCTTATAGTCCATCAAATAGTAGCTGTCTTATGTCTCAGGACTAAAGGTCATTTTGCTACTGTATTTATGGGAGATAAGAGAATAAAATATTTTGATTTTTCAAAGAGTAGTATGGGGACAATATTAACTCAAAGTAGCCTTTTTTGGTTGAATAAAACGTTATAGATTTATTGTGAAAAATAATTGCAATTTATATATTACTATAGTCTATTGTGTATGTGACTCTAACTTCCATTAAATGCTGAGATAATTGATACTGAAGAATCATGTCTGAATTCTATTTCTATTAACCCAGCATCTAGCATAATAACACATAATAGGTAAGCAATTATGATAGTGGATTTATAATGTAATTAAATACATGATTAAATTTCAGATATAATTGCAAGATTTGGGAAGGATTTAAAGAAGTAAGATATTGTCTTTAGCCAAAACCATAATTCACTGATTTTTGGAGAAATTATGATTGAATATAATTTTAAATAGTAAGACTTTAGAAGTAGATAGAAATTTCATTCTGAAAAACTTGCTCACTATTTTTAAATTGCCTTTGATATATTTTTGGCTTAATCAATATATTGAAACCCAGCTTCTGAGTGTAATTAGTGTGACCTTTTCCCACTTTTCAAGCTTTTATTTTTTTATTGGTGCCAATTTTAAACAGATCTTTATTCTTAAGTACATAAATTGTATTTCTTCCATGTTTATATTATTAATAAAGTGAAGATAAATGAAAGTATTCATTTCTTTTGCTGTTCACAATTTTAATTATTCAGAATGTCATAAATTTTCCTACATAGCACCTCAATACATGATTTTTAAACCACTACTAAACAGACTCATCTACAATGTTGGCCTTCAAGGCTTGTCTGCCTATGTAGGTTAGTTTTTCCTGACCTCTAGTGGTAGGTCCAGAAAAGACCCTCCATGGGAAGAATCTTTACTCCCAGAAACCTCTTGGCCTCTCTTTGCTCATGACCCCCTGCACTCTGGCATAATCTTATGATGATGGGATTGCACGTTTCTGTGGACACTCACGAAACTCACATTTTTTTCCTCCTCAATAGTCTGATTTTTAAAATGTATTATTATACTTTAAGTTCCGGGATACATATGTAAAACTTGCAGGCTTGTTATATAGGTATATATGTGCCATGGTGGTTTTAAAACCCATCTTCTTGGTTTTAAGCCCCTCATGCATTAGGTATTTGTCCTAATGCCCTCCCTTCCCTTGTCCCCAACCCCTGACAGGCCCAGGTGTGTGACGTTCCCCTCCCTGTGTCCATGGGTTCCCATCGTTCAACTCCCACTTATGAGTGAGAACCTACTGGTTCTCACCAGTATGTTGAGAAAAGAAAACAGTTGGTTTTCTGTTCCTGTGTTAGTTTGCTAAGAATGATGGTTTCTAGCTTCATTCATGTCCCCACAAAGGACATGAACTCATTCCTTTTTATGGCTCTATAGTATTCCGTGGTGTATATGTGCCACATTTTCTTTATCCAGGCAACCATTGATGGCATTTGGGTTGGTTCCAACTCTTTGCTATTGTGAATAGTGCTGCAATAAACATATGTGTGCATGTGTTTATAGTAGAATGATTTATAATCCTTTGGGTGTATACCCAGTAATGCAATTGCTGGGTCAAATGGTATTTCTGGTTCTAGATCCTTGAGGAATCTCCACACTGTCTTCCACAATGGTTGAACTAATTTACACTCCCACCAACAGTGTAAAAGCGTTTCTCTTTCTCCAGATCCTCTCCAGCATCTGTTGTTTCCTGACTTGTTAGTGATCGCCATTCTAAGTGGTATGAGATAGTATCTCATTGTGGTTTTAATTTATATTTCTCTTATGACCAGTGGTGATGAGCTTTTTTCATATGCTTGTTGGCCACATAAATGTTTTCTTTTGAGTAGTGTCTGTTCATATCCTTTGCCTACTTTTTGATGAGGTTGTTTGTTTTTTCTTGTAAATTTGTTCAAGTTCCTTGTAGATTCTGGATATTAGACCTTTGTCAGAAAGATAGACTGAAAAAATTTTCTTCCATTCTGTAGGTTGCCTTTCACTCTGATGATAGTTTCCTTTGCCGCACAGAAGCTCTTTAGTTTGATTAGATCCCATTTGTCAATTTTGGCTTTTGTTGCCATTGCTTTTGTTGTTTTAGTCATGAAGTCTTTGCCCATACCTATGTCCTGAATGGTATTGCCTAGGTTTTCTTCTCGGGATTTTGTGGTTTTAGATCTTCCATTTAAGTCTTTAACCCATCTTGAGTTAATTTTTGTATAAGGCTTAAGTAAAGGGTCCAGTTTCACTTTTCTGCATATGCCTAGCCATTTTTCCCAGCACCATTTATTAAATAGGGAATCCTTTTTCCATTGCTTGTTTTTGTCAGGTTTGTCAAAGATCAGATGATTGTAGGTGTGTTGTGTTATTTCTGAAGCCTCTGTTCTGTTCCACTGGTTTATATATCTGTTTTTGTACCAGTACCTTGCTGTTTTGGTTACTATAGCCTTGTAGTATAGTTTGAAGTCAGGTAGCATGATGCCTCCAGCTTTGTTCTTTTTTGCTTAGCATTTTCTTGGCTATACAGACTCTTTTTTGGTTCCATGTGAAATTTAATGTAGTTTTTTATAGTTCTATGAAGAAAGTCAATGGTAGCTTAATGGGAATAGTATTGAACCTATAAATTAATTTGGGCAGTATTGCCATTTTCATGATATTGATTCTTCCTATCCATGAACATGGAATGTTTTTCCATTTGTTTGTGTCCTCTCCTATTTCCTTGAGCAGTGGTTTGTAGTTCTCCTTGAAGAGGTCCTTCACATCCTTTTTAAGTTTGATTCCTAGGTATTTTATTTTCTTTGTAGCAATTGTGAATGTGAGTTCACTCATGATTGGGCTCTCTATCATTGGTGTATACGAATGCTAGTGATTTTTGCAAATTAATTTCGTATCCTGAGAGTTTGCTGAAGTTGCTTATCAGCTTGAGGAGTTTTTGGGCTGAGTCAGGGTTTTCTAAATATGCAATCATGTCATCTGCAAACAGAGAGAAGTTGACTTCCTCTATTCCTATTTGAATGCCCTTTATTTTTTTCTCTTGCCTGATTTCCCTGGCCAGAACTTCCAATATGTTGTTAAATAGGAGTGGTGAGAGAGGGCATCTTTGTCTTGTACCAGTTGTCAAAGGGAATACTTCTAGCTTTTGCCTATTCAGTATGATATTGGCTATGAGTTTGTTACTGATGGTTCTTATTGTTTTGAGATATGTTTATCAATACCCAGTTTATTGAGTGCTTTTAGCATTAAGGGGTGTTGAATTTTATCAAAGGCCTTTTCTGCATCTATTGAGATAATCATGTGGCTTTTGTCATTGGTTCTGTTTATGTGATGGATTATGTTTATTGATTTGCATATGTTGAACCAGCCTTGCATCTCAGGGATGAAGCTGACTTGATCGTGGTGGATAAGCTTTTTATGTGCTGCCTGCTTTTGTTTGCTAGTATTTTACTGAGGATTTTCACATCGATGTTCATCAGGGATATTGGCCTGAAATCTTTTTTTGTTGTGTCTCTGCGGAGTTTTGGTATCAGGATGATGCTGGCCTCATAAAATGTGTTAGGGAGGAGTCCCCATGTTTCTATTGTTTAGAATAGTTTCAGAAGGAATGTTACCAGCTCCTCTTGGGTACCTCTGGTAGAATTTGGTTGTGAATCCGTCTGGTTCTGGGCTTTTTTTGTTTGTTTGGTTGGTTGGTAGGCTATTAATTACTGCCTAAATTTCAGAACTTGTTATTTGTCTCTTCAGAGATTCGACTTCTTCCTGATTTAGTCTTGGGATGGTGTATGTGTCCACGAATTTATCCATTTCTTCTAGGTTTTCTAGTTTATTTGCATAGAGGTGTTTATAGTATTCTCTGATGGTAGTTTGTATTTCTGTGGGATCAGTGGTGATATCCCCTTTATCATTTTTTATTGCATCTATTTGATTCTTCTCTCTTTTCTTCTTTAATAGTCTGGCCTAGTGTTCTATCTATTTTCTTATTCTTTTCAAAAAACTGGCTCTTGAATTCATTGATTTTTTTTTGAAGGGTTTTTCATGTCTCTGTCTCCTTCAGTTCTGCTCTGATCTTAGTTATTTCTTGTCTTCTGCTCACTTTTGAATTTGTTTGTTCTTGCTTCTCTTGTTCTTTTAACTGTGATGTTAGGGTATTGATTTTAGATCTTCCCTGATTTCTGATGTGGGCATTTAGTGCTATAAATTTCCCTTTTAAAACTGCTTTAGCTGTGTCCCAGAGATTCTGGTATGTTGTTCCTTTGTTGTCACTGGTTTCAAAGAACTTATTTGTTTCTGCCTTAATTTCATTATTTACACAGTAGTCATCCAGGAGCAGGTTGTTCAGTTTTCATGTAGTTTTGTGGTTTTGAGTGAGTTTCTTAATCCTGAGTTCTAATTTGATTGCACTGTGATCTGAGAAACTATTATGATTTCTGTTCTTTTCATTTGCTGAAGAGCATTTTACTTCCAATTATGTGGTTGATTTTAGAATAGGTGTGATGTGGTGCTGAGAAGGGTGTATATTCTGTTGATTTGGGGTGGAGAGTTTTGTAGATGTCTATTAGGTCCACTTGGTCCAGAGCTGAGTCCCAGTCCTGAATATGCTTGTTAATTTTCTGTCTCCTTGATCTGTCTAATATTGACAGTGGGGTATTAAAGTCTGTCACTATTATTGTGTGGGAGTCTAAGTCTCTTTGTAGGTCTCTAAGAACTTGCTTTATGAATCTGAGTGCTCCTATATTGGGTGCATATATGTTTAAGATAGCTCTTCTTGTTGTGTGGATCCCTTTACCATTATTTAATGCCATTCTTTATCTTTTTTGAACTTTGTTGGCTTAAAGTCTGTTTTATCAGAGACTAGGATTGCAACCCGGGCATTTTTGTTTTCCATTTGCTTGGTGAATATTCCTCCATTCCTTTATTTTGAGCCTATGTGTGTCTTCACATGTGAGATGGGTCTCCTGAATACAGCACACCGATAGGTCTTGATTCTTCATCCAAATTTCTAGTCTGTGTCTTTTAATTGGAACATTTAGCCTATTTACATTTAAGGTTAATATTGTTATGTGTGAATTTGATCCTGTCTTCATGATGCAGGCTAGTTATTTTGCACAGTAGTTGATGCAGTTTATTCATAGTGTCATTGGTCTTTATATTTTGGTGTGTTTTTGCAGTGGCTAGTACTGGTCTTTCCTTTCCATATTTAGTGCCTCTTTTAGGAGCTCTTGTAAAGCAGGCCTGGTGGTGACAAAATCCTTTAGCATTTGCTTGTCTGTAAGGGATTTTATTTCTCCTTTGCTTATGAAGCTTAGTTTGGCTTGATATGAAATTCTGGGTTGAAAATTCTTTTCTTTAGGAATGTTGAGTATTGGCCCCCACTCTCTTCTGGCTTGTTGGGTTTCTGCCAAGAGATCCGCTGTTAGTCCGATGGACATCCCTTTGTAGGTAACCTGACCTTTCTCTCTGGCTGCCCTTAACAATTTTTCCTTCATTTCAACCTTGGAGAATCAGACAACTGTGTGTCTTGGTCTTGCTCTTCTCATAGAGTATCTTTGTGGTATTCTCTGTATTTCCTGAATTTGCATGTTGGCCTGTCTTACTAGGTTGGGGAAGTTCTTCTGGATAGTATCCTGAAGTGTTTTTCCAATTTGGTTCCATTCTCTCCGTCACTTTGAGGTACACCAATCAATCATAGGTTTGGTCTTTCCACATGGTCCCATATTTCTTGGAGGTTTTATTCATTCCTTTTCATTCTTTTTTCTCTAATTTTGTCTTTATGCTTTGTTCATTCAGTTGATCTTCAATCTCTAATATCTTTTCTTCCACTCGATCAATTCAGCTATTGATACTTGTGTATGCTTCACGAAGTTCTCATGCTGTGTTTTTCAGCTCCATCAGGTCATTTATGTTCTTTTCTAAACTGGATATTCTAGTTAGCAGTTCCTATAACCTTTTTTCAAAGTTCTTAGATTCCTTGTATTGGGTTAGAACATGCTCCTTTAGCTCAGAGGGGTTTGTTATTACCCATCTTTTGAAGCCTACTTCTTTCAACTCATCAAACTCATTCTTCATACAGTTTTGTGCCCTTATTGGAAAGGAGTTGCAATCATTTGGAGGAGAAGAGGCATTCTGGTTTTTGGAATTTTCAGCATTTTTGCTCTGGTTTTCCCTCATCTTTGTGGAATTATCTACCTTTGATCTTTGATGCTGATGGCTTTTGGATGGTGTTTTTCAGTGGGTGTCCTTTTAGTTGATATTGATGTTATTGCTTTTTGTTTGTTAGTTTTCCTTCTAACAGTCAGGCCCCTCTTCTGCAGGTCTGCTGGAGTTTGCTGGCGGTCCACTCCAGACCCTACAGGGGTTATAACCAGACCCTGCAGCCTGGGTATAACCAGTGAAAGCTCCAGTATAGCAAAGATTGCTGCCTGTTCCTTCCTCTGGTAGCTTCATCCCAGAGGGGTACCTGTCTGATGCCAGCCAGAACTTTCCTGTGTGAGGTGTCTGTTGACCCCTGCTGGTAGGCGTCTCCCAGTCAGGAGGCATGGGGGTCAGCGACCCACTTGAGGAGGCAGTCTGCCACTTAGCAGAGCTTGAGCACTGTGCTGAGAGATCCACTGCTCTCTTCAGAACTGGCAGGCAGGAAAGTTTAAGTCTGCTGAAGCTGCATCAACAGCTACCTTTCCCCCAGGTGCTCTGTCCCAGGGAGATGGGAGTTTTATCTGTAAGTTCCTGACTAGGGCTGCTGCCTTTCTTTCAGAGATTCCCTGCCCAGTGAGGAGGAATCTAGAGAGGCAGGCTGGCCACAGCTGCTTTGCTTTGAATTTGGCTTCCTTAAGACTGTGAAGGGAAAACTGCCTACTGGAGCCTCAGTAAGGATGGAAGCCCCTCCTTGCACCAAGCTTGATCCTGCCAGGCTGTCTTCAGCAAGAATTTCAAGACAGTAGTTCTTGGCTTGCTGGGCTCCATAAAGGTGGGACCTGCTGAACAAGACTACTTGGCTCCCTGGTTTCAGCCCCCTTTACAGGTTAGTGAACAGTTCTGTCTTGCTGGGGTTCCAGGCGCCACTGGGGTACAAAAAAAAACCTCCTGCAGCTAGCTCAGTGTCTGCCAGAACAGCCACCTAGTTTAGTGCCTGAAACCCAGGACCCTGGTGGTATAGGCACAGGAGGGAATCTCCTGGTCTGTGGGCTGCAAAAACCATGGGAAAAGTGTAGTGTCTGGCTCAATAGCACAGTTTCTCATGGTATAGTCCCTCAGGGCTTCTTCTGGCTAGGGAAGGTAGTTCCCCAGCCCATTGCTCTTCCCAGGTGAGGCAATGCCCCACCCTGCTTCTGCTCACCCTCCATGGGCTGTACCCACTGTCTAACCAGTCCTAATGAGATGAACTAGGTACTTCAGTTAGAAATGCAGAAATCACCCACCTTCTGCGTTGGTTTCACTGGGAGCTGCAGACCGGAGTGTTCCTATTCAGCCATCTTGCCAGACTCCCCCAACGGTCTGATTTTTTAAAAATTTTAAAATGTCAACTTTCGAGTGTACATAGTAGATATATATATTTATCAGGCATATGGGATATTTTGATACAGGAATTCAATGTGTAATAATTACATCAGGGTAAATGAGGTATTGAATACCTCAAGCATTTAACTTTTGTGTTACAAACAATCCAATTATACTCTTTAGTTATTTGTAAAAGCACAATAAATTATTATTGACTCTAGGCACTCTGTTGTGCCATCAAATACTAGAGCTTATTCATTCTTTCTATTTTTTGTACCCGTTGACCATCCCTATTTCCCCCTCATCACCCTATTGCCCTTTCCAGCCTCTAGTAACCATCATTCTACTCTCTATCTCTAAGAGTTCAATTGTTTTAATTTTTAGCTCCCACAAATAAGCAAGAATATGCAGGTTGTCTTGCTGTGCCTGGCTTATTTCATTTAACATAATGACCTCTAGTTCCATACATGTGATTGCAGAAGACAGAATCTCATAAATTTTTACAAGTGTCTGTCAACAGATGAATGGATAAAGAAAATCTGATATTTTCCCCCAGGAAGTTCATAATTTTATTGAATTCATTTACTCGTTGTTAATCTTTTAATTTGAATTTTTTAATCTTTTCCTGAAGACTTTATTTTGATGCCCTAGAATTTGGGTGAATTCTTGGAAAACATTTTGTCTTTCTGCTAATCATCCAGAGCTTAATAATTCCCGGTTTTCTGGAAAACACATCCAAAATCTTCCTAGCTCAAATATTGTTCTTTTTACTTATAATGGCATCAAAGCAGACCTACTGAGAATCTTTTTGGCATTATGTGAGCTTTCTTCCTTCTGAGCAGTGCCATACATTATGGACAATTATGTGAGCTCACACTTGCTAAGAATATAGTCATCCTTGGTCATTGTTTTCTCATCTTTATGAATTTGAATAAACACACTTGTTTCTGTTTGGTATGACATCCAAGAACAATCAATTCTGATTTTTGTCATATGTATCCCTAGATGAGATAGCTACCTAGATACTTGTATGGTGAGCAACAGTTTCATCAAAGTTGGTACTTTTGTATAATTATTTGTCATTGAATAAACTCAGAGGTTCTGAATACCATTGTGTCAACAGCCAGACAATGTTACAAATCAAAGAGCTATCTCTACAGGTTACATGCTATCAGCATTTCAGTCTTTAAAATGGCACAGTGATAGAGGGGCGGAAGGTAATCACTAACAGACTAGATTCTAGAAGAAATTGCCCTTTGTACATTCACAAGGGGTTTAGAGGAAATGGATAACTTTTTTTGTTTGTTTTTGTTTTTGTTTTCGTTTCTTTTTTTGCTTTCACTGATGCCTTTCTTATGTTCTCACTTGAACTAAGAAATCAAAAAATAACCCATATTTTATCAATGTTTTCTCAACGCAGTGGACAAATAGATGTTCTAATGTTGAATGCTTTTAAAGGTTTGATCTGCATTAAAGAGGATAGACATGAAAAGTGCCTCTTCATAGTCAGAAGTCAGTACATTTTTCTATGGCATCTAACTTCTTGCAGAAGCCATAAATAGTACTAGTGGCATTTATCTCACTGATGATTCTATTTTGAAGTGCTCAATTCTGACCAAAGCTTTGTGGTTTCTTGTGAGAAATGAGTGAAGTAAGCTGATAACATGTTGAAAATTTAGGTAAAGATATCCCAAGGATATATTCTGCAATTTTCTTTATCTCTGTCATAAGCAGAGAATATAACACCTCAGGATGTAAACTTTTGATCTCTGCTTCATGTTTCTACTGGATCTTTGGCTTTTATATATGTCACTACCAAGAAAAGCCATTACTTGACAACTACATTATCAAGTATCTCACCAGTCAAATGATAGGAATTGAAAACTGTACTGATGTGGTCCATTGTAACATGATCCTTTGTAGCATTACTGAATAATTTTTCCACATAGAGAAAATGATTTTTTCTGGGTGTCCTGCATGCATGATCATTGGTAATAAAGCCCAGTTCCACAGGACCACAGAAAACAGAGGGTTCCAAAGGTAGTATCATCTGTGTGGGCTTTTACAACATACTTACTGGGCGTTAAGGGTCTGTCTTTCTGAAAAGTGATATAAATAATATGGAGCTTCTGCTTTATTTAATTGAAATTATTTTTTCTCATAATAATACCTTTAATGTTAGTAAGTCTTTTGTTTAGAGTGAAAAAAAAACCCAGAATCTGGAGTCAAATAAACTCATACTGTATTTTAATTTTGTCACTTGAAAATCAGAATCCTAGATGAAAGCACTTAATTTTTCTAAAACTTACTTTCATTACCTAATAATTATAATAAGAATACTGTCCATACGATAGGAGTTTGGGTGAGAAAAACTATGGAAACATACAGATGCTTCGCATATTACCTAGTGCATGGTAAAGGCCTAGTAAATGTTAATAGATGTTATGGTTGTTAATATAGTCTAATATTATTATAGTGAGAAACTATATGTGAGGAAGTATTTCTTTTTGTAATGCTTATTCCTATGTACATTATATATCTGTAGGATGCTTACTTTATTTATGTATAAGGTATACATGACACTGAAAATCATTTAAAATAGTATCAAGCGATTCTCATTTGACAGCCTCCCAAGTAGCTGGGATTACAGGTGTTTGCCACCATGCTTGGCTAATTTTTGTATTTTTAGTGGAGACCAGGTTTTTCCATGTTGCCCAGGCTGGTCTCAAACTTCTGGCGGTAAGTGATCCACCCATTTGGGCCTCCCAGAATACTGGGATTATAGGTGTGAGATACCACACCCAGCCTATCATAATGTTCTTATGGACCATTTTTACATAAAGCCTTTATTACAAAGAAACAATTTAAATCATGGTTTTGTGAAGGCATTATTCTAAGAAATTAAAATAATGACCCCTGATATGGTTTAGCTCTGTGTTCCCACCCAAATCTCCTCCAATTGTAATCCCCACATGTTGAAGGAGGGACCTGTAATCTCCATGTGTCTAGGGAGGGAGGTGACTGGATCATGGGGACGGTTTCCCCCATGCTGTTCTCCTGATAGTGAGTGAGTTCTCACGAGAGCAGATGGTTTTATACGTGTTTGGAAGTTTCTCCTTTGCTCTTCTCTCTCCTGCTGCCTTGTGAAGAAGGTGTTTGCTTCCCCTTCCACCATGATTATAAGTTTCCCGAGGCTTCCCTAGCCATGTGGAACTGCGAGTCAATTAAACATCTTTTATTTATAAATTACCCAGTCTCAGGGAAGTTCTTTATAGCAGTGTGAAAACAGATGAATACAACCCCCATTAAGATAATATGAAGATATTTTCCTTTGATCTTATCTCAGCGGTCCCCAAACTTTTTGGCACCAGGGACATTTCCTGGAAGGCAGTTTTTCCACTGACAGTGGGGTGGAGTGGGATGAGGGATGGTTTTGATAAAACTGCTTCATCTCAGATAATCAGGCATTAGTTAAATTCTCATAAAGAGCAGCAACCTAGATCCCACTCATGCACAGTTCACAATCAGGTTCATGTTCCTATGAGAATGTAATACCATTGATCTGACAGGAGGTGGAGCTCAGGTGATAATGTTCGCTCACTGGCCACTCACCTCCTATTGTATGGCCCCGTTCCTAACAGGCCATGGACTGATAGGTTTGGGGTCCCCTGTTTATCTGATACAGGAGTAGAACTTGAAGAATCTCGAAGACAAGAAGGCTACTTAACATGTCCCTTTTCCACTCTGAGGTTTGTGTGAGACAAGCTTTGCATAGAGTCAAATGGCTATTAATTCAAGTTGGGGTCTCTGGCTAGTGACTGAAGTGCTGAATGGTGGTTTTTTTAATTGAATAGAACATTTTTTGTATGCTTACAAATATGACTTATGCATTTAACATTTGGTTGAAATTCAAAGAGTCTGACTTTTATTATTCCTTTTATGGAGAAACATCCTACACATGTCTTAATGGAGTTGAGCTACAGGAAGGTTTGAATATGTTCAAGTGCCTAAATAAGCCCTTATTTGAAATACAAATTTCTTCAGCATAGTCTCAAAGAAGAGATTATTTTGAGCTGGAAAACTAGGAGGGAAGGTGATGAAAATTAATTTATTTAAACATACAGAATTTTTGCTTGATCCCTGTTGAGATTCTGATTTTGAAAAACATTTTGCCCTTATGGGTCATGAAGGATATTAATAATTAACTTTATTTTATGTACTTATTGAACTCTTTGAATGTTTCAGGCTTTTTCTAAGCACTTGGCATGCATCATTTAACTCATTAATAATTACAACAAGATTATAACATAGATACTCATATTATCCCCATTTTCAAGCGAGAAAACTGAGGCAATAAAAGTTTATTTGTCCAAAGAAGTATAATTAATAAATGGTACATTTGAGACTTAATGAAGGCATTCTCATTTTGGAGTGTATATTAATAACTGCCTCACTATACTGAACTAACTAGACTGGATGGTCCATTCAATGAAATTTTAACAAACGTCCACCTGCATGTTGAAGAATGTGCAAAGGGTGACATTGAGAAATTCTCTCAGTCATTGTCTTCTAGCACTATTTGCCACAGACCCTATATCATGTATGGTCCATATTTTTAATGTAAGTTCCTGGGCCTTTTCTAGAACTTTGCATCAGAGTGGTCCAGGGGTCTGTGTCATTAAAACACTTTCCACGTTATAGGTTGAGAAAACCTAGCCTAAACGTTTAGCTGTTAAACATGATAGTAAAATGTTCTCATTACAGAGGAAAATATTTAATTCCTGTTACAGACCTGTATGCATCCAGACTGTTAATATTTATTTCTGATGACTTATATATATCTTTACTAACAGGGAAGCACAGCTTTGTGTTCTTTCAAATTTGAAATGCCGTCTTCCTGTGTTCCTACTTTGGTTTCACAGCGAAAAAATGATAGATTTTTTTAAAAGCCTGAATTATCTGGAGTCTGTGTTGTGATAACAAAACTTGGAAATGATGTCTTCTGTGGGAAACCAACAGACACTGAGTTAGTGTGTCTTGTAGAAGAGGGTGAAATATTTAGGAATAGATAATGAATGATAGACCCCAAAATATCTCAGAGTAGTAAGTCTTCTCAATCATGCAGCACTCATCTAATGCACAAATCTCTTCCCGATGTTTGCAAACAGTGAACAAAGTCTGCCTATAAGTCAACAGAGAAGTAGGACTCCCAATATCCCAAAGCAGGTCATTCCACTTTTGAACTCTGAAACATCTGCCCTTATACTACAATGAAATTTTTCTTTCCATGTTTTCCAAACCTTGGCTTAAATTTTGTGCCCTCGAGGTAACCAAAATAAATCAATTCCTTTTCTCACGTTCTAGCCCTTCCAGTATGTGAAGATAATTGCATTGGTTTCCCTCACCACCTCTCCACCCTGCTGTCATCTCTCATCTCTTTGCTTACTGCCAAGTTCTTGTGGTAATTTTTTGTAGTACATGAAAAACATATTTTCCATATGGCTTATAATTAACTTCTTAAGTTTGCTGGGAGTTTGTTGTGTTGGCATCTTTGCCTGGATTTACAATAATTTATTCCAATAATATAATATGATGTGAAGACATGTGCATTGGACCCAAGTACTTTTCCATTCAGTGTTGTCTCAGAATGGCAAAAGTAAAATATAGCATTCTTCCTTTCATTTGTTTGTTGAGAATGATTTTCTAATCTGGTTCTCCAGTGATAGTGGTGAATGAAATATGTGTCACAGTTTTGAAATAACTTTGTATGCTTCATTTTGATTCATTTTAACTGAGAAAAAAACATTAGCACAGAGCAATAATTCCTTTTTAAAAAGTAAATGAAAGTTAATTGAAATCTTAGAACCAATTGAAACTTTTAATGATACTCTGTTAGATCTTTAATATACCTCTTACCTTGGTGAAGGTTATTCAAGAAAGTATTCAGTAATAAGGTTGTGATTTTTATACATGAAAAATATTTTACTCTTTAAAATATATATATATATATATATATATATGTTAGCAATAGAATTGAGGCAATCTTAATCATTCACTGTTCTGTGTGCTGACACATCTAAAAGTATAATATCACTGATCATATATATGTATACAGAAGTTAACCAAATGTATCTATTTTTTAGATTTCTAAAATAATTTTATTGAGGTATAATTGACAGACAATACAATGTACATAAACTGTACAACCTGACCAGTTTGACATATATGTGTATATATGTACCCATGAAACCATCATCATAATAAAAGATGACCCATAAGAATTATTTCCTAGGATCTGGGTACAAAAGTGGCTTCTATTCTCAAGGAAAGAGTAAGGTATGACTGGTGGGTTGGCAACTAAATATAGTAATGACTTTCCCTTAACAGAGAAAATGTCAGGTTTGTGCACAACAAACTAACGTAACTTAGTTATATGTTTTATTGTCTGCAAGTTTTAATAGTCATGGTACTAACAATTTGAACAGCCACAATATTTACACATTTGGAGTTTACCATTTTGTTTGCTAACATAGCAAATGTCAGAGGGGTTTTGTATATAGAGATTTATGAAGTCTAACAGTTTATTTTATAAGCTTAGTGAAACACCTGTAAAATGTTTTATTTTAATATTCACCTGGTGTATTTTGTGTTATTTTTGTTTTAACCTGAATTTATTATGTATGTGTCTATGGGTGTATATGTATATATGTGCCTGTAGAGATACACACACACATACATATATAATGCCTCATTATGTTGATCTGCTAAAACAATTGATAACTTCTGTCCTTATTTAAAATGGATGAATTGTCATTTTTGGATACTGAATTATTTTAGTTACATTTGTCTAATACTGCTTTATTATTAATTTCTCTTTTTATAACTTACAATTTTCCCACTGAAATTGTGTTGCTCTTTTATGTCCTCCAAGTTTTTATTTTATTGGTTGGTTTTTTAAATAAAATAACACTCAGAAGCTCAATTACTGTATTGTTTTGAGAATGTTATAACATTACACTTGATTCTTGTGCATCTGGGCCTTTAACTATAGTAGTAATAAACTTAAATTTAAAAATTTATGAGGAGTAACATAAACTCACCCTCTGATTACCTATGGCTTATTATTTTTTAAGTCTATCAATAGGATGTGAAAGTCTTTCCTTGCTGTGCTATTTTGTGTTACTGTGCTCTATCTTTCAGGTAAGCCATTGCTAAGCAGCTCTGGGCTTTTGCTATCTATGTCCCATTCATATTAAGAATGTTTTTGAGGTAAAAAAAAAAAATCTCGATATACATTTGTGTGTGTAATTGTGTGTGTGTGTGTGTGTGTTTGAAAGAGTGTGTACGGAAATATGCCTTCTATGCTGATATTTCATAAATGTAGCACTTTCATGGGGGAAGGAATTGCCAATAATGTTTTGATAATTAATTATTATTTGACTTTTTAAAAGTGATTATTAAGTACCATAACCACACATAAGTTCCAAAAATTTTTCATAAATTAAAACTTTTAAAATAGGAGAAAATAAAGCACAGTACCTTTATGACTATCAAACAAGAAAGGGTTTCATAAACAAAACAAAAATCACAAATTATAAAATATGTGATTGGAAAATTTATACAAAAATGTAAAATATCTGAGCAGGAAAAGAATGAGAAAAAATTAAAATAAGTTAAAAGTGAAAGTTTGGAAATATATGTACCTATTATAAAATAGAAGTAATAATAAAAGAAATACCACTTGTTACTATTGACATGCTTTCATTGTGGTTTCTAAGCTTGCTAAATGGCCATAAATGGACCCATTTTAAATCTTAACTTGACCGGTATCTCTTTCTCTCCACTGTCCGTGTACCCTGTGATTAAGCTGTGTGCCACAAGTTGACCCTGTAAGTCAGAAGTTCGAAAAATCTAACAAATTCTTTCCAAACCTGCAGACTTCTGTGAGAAAATGTATGTAGTGACTAGTTTGGGATGAGTTTGTCAAATCTCTAGGTTGCAGCAGTATGCATTTACCTTTCCTGTTTGCATTAGTACTTCAAGGTAAGGGTGAGAAGGGCCTGGAACTGGACATGTCAGGAGAATAGCCATAAGCCAGGGACTTCAGAGACCACAGGGAGCAGGATGAGAAACTGCTGCAGGCACTCTTTCCTCCCTCATGCTCACTGCAGCCTTGGGCTAAGTTGTCACCTAGAGCCCTTGGAACTGCAGGGAGGGCAGAGGAGAAGACTTTCAGTTTAGAATGTGTGAGAAGAAAAGCTAGAAATTTTAAATATGAGGTGAGGGAAGAATCCCTGTGGCCAAATATTCTAAGACTGCCCACTTTTATCCATTTTCCAAATCTTGAATAGAAGCTATGTTTTGTGGTCTAAAAATGCTTTGTCCCAACAAACATTGTGAAAACCTGACAATTTTCTACCCTGTCAACACTGCTTCAACAATTAAAGCTTAATCTATGGGGCCTGTGGAAAATAGTTATTAACTGTAGAGGTGAGACTTCACCCTGTAAATTTACTTGATCATTTTCACAAAGCCCCAAATAACCAGGATGAAGGGAAAGCATTGCTATCCTTCTCCAGAAGATTTGCTATCATTCCTACTAAATAATTTTAATCTAGCCCTGTACATGTTCAAACTAAAAGTTTACTATTATTTCCCATTCTGTTTATTCCCTTGCATGGTTGGTAACTGTTTCTATTGTTGGGATGGGCTAAAAAAACATGCTGGAACCTTCAATCCAAAGCCTTTTACCACATAAAGGTCTTCACCTACTTAAGAAGAAGGAGCTGGGAATCTTATGGGAATAGTTCTCACATATTTGAAGCATAAACAATACAAAGTATTCCATTCAGATCCAGTGGCCTAAAATCCACCTGTAGCTGAACACAGAGGGAAAAGACCCATGAACTATGCAATGTTTCCAAAGTATTTATGGTGCTAAAGTACATTCCAACATGGCATTTTAAAAATTAATTTTTATAATAATATATCATAGCAGAGAAGAAAAAAATAAGATAGATTTAGTCTTCTTATCTTAATTATGGTGATATATTCATTAATGAAAATAACTCGCTAAGTGCTTGTAAATTTCTTTGTTACACTAGTGAGAATTATATTAAGATCCTTCAGCATGCTTCAGAATGTTTTTTCTGTCATTTAATATGGTCCAGAAATGAATGCTAAAATTATAGTGTCACTTTACTCTTCACTCCTCCCATCCATCAATAGTAACATAATATGTTCACAGACAGAGAAATCACTAATTTAATCAAACAAATGAATCCTGCATCTAGAGACGCAATGTTTTACAGCAGATCTCTAGAACGTATCCATTTTGTATTACTGAAATTTTATACCCATTGATTAGCAATTCCCTTATTCCCTCCACCAACCCCTGGTAACTACCATTCTATTCTTTGCCTTTGGCAACTTAGCTATTTTAGATACCTCATTTAGTGGAATCATGTAGTATTTACCTTTCTGTGATTGGCTTAATTCACTTAGCATAATGTTTTCAGGCTTTATCCATGTTGCTGCATATTGCAGAATTTTCTTTTTTTTCTTGGTGTGAATATATTTCATTTTGTGTGTATATGACATTTTCCTTATTCATTCATCTGTCAACAGACATTTAGGTTGTTTCCGTATCTTGACTATTATAAACAGTGCTGCAATGAATATGGGAATGCCAATATCTCTTTGAGATCCTGATTTTAATTCCTTTGGATCAATATCCAGAAGTGGAATTGCCAGATCATACAGCCATTCCATTTTTAATTTTTAGAGGAAATTGTATACTGTTTTCTGTATTAGTTATACCACTTTACATTCCTACCAGTAGTGTACTGCGGGGATTCCAATTTCCTCACAACCCTGCCGACACTTGTCTTTTTCTTTTTTTCTTTCTTTCTTTCGTTTCTACTTTTTTTTTTTTTTTGATAATAGATATCCTAACAGTTGTGGAGTGATATTTAATTGTGCTTTTGATTTGTATTTCCTTGATAATTGGTGATATGGAGCATATTTTCATATACCATTTGGCTACTTCTATGTTTTCTTTGGAGAAATGTCTATTTAAGTCCTTTGCCCATTTTGTAATCAAGTTATTAGTTTTATTTTACTATTGCGTTTTAAGAGTTTCTTATTTTCAAGATTAATGTTTCATCATGTAGATATCTGCAAAAATATTCCCCCATTCTGTAAGATGTCGTTTTACTCTGTTGATTTTTTCTTTTGTTGTGCAGAAGCTTTTTTGTTTGATGTAGTTCCACTTGAACTTGTTTCTGTTTTTGTTGCCTGTGCTTTTGGTGTTATTTCCATAAAATCATTGCCAAAACCAATTTTAAGAGTATTTTCCCCATATTTTCTTCTATGAGTTTTAGTTTCAGGTCTTCTGTTCATCTCTAATCAATTTTGAGTTGATTTTTGTGTATGGTATAAGAGTCTACTTTTATTATTTATATATGGATATCCAATTTTCCCAACACCATTGGTTGAAGAGACTATCCTTTTCCCATTATATATTCATGGCACTCATGTAGAATATCAGCTGGCTGTATATGTGTGGATTTATTTCTGGGATCTCTATTCTGTTCCATTGGTCTATATATCAGTCTTTAGGCTAGTACTGTTTTAATTTATGTAGCCTTGAAGTATACTTTGAAATCAATAAATGTGATGCCTTTGACTTTGTTCTTTTTCAAGATTGTTTTGGCTAGTTGGAATCTTTTCAGGCCATTGAATTTTTGAGTTTCTTTTTCTATTTCTGTCTAAAATGCCATTGGGATTTTGATGGAGACAGCATTGAATTTGTAGGTTATGTTAGGTAGTGTAAACATTTAAAAAGTATTAAGTGTTTCAATCTAGGAACAAAGGATGCCTTTTCATTTGTGTCTCATTTAATTTTTTAAACAATGTTTTGTGGCTTTTAATGCAGAAGTCTAACTTATTTGGTTAAATTTATTCCTAAGTATTTTATTCTTTTTGATGCTAACATAAATGTAATGTTTTACTAATTTCCTTTTTGTATAGGTTGTTAGTGTATAAAAACAAATAATTTTTGTATATTGATTTTGTAGCATTCAGGTATATTAAACTAGTTTAGTTTATTGGTTTTAACACACTTGATTTTGTGGAGTCTTCAGGATTTTCTTCATATAAGATTATGTTATCTGCAAACAGAGATACTTCTACTTCTTCCTTTCTTATTTGGATGCCTTTTGTTTGTTTATCTTGCCTAATTGCTCTGGCTAGCACTTTCAGTACTCTGTTAAATAGACATCACCAGAGTAAACAACCTTGGCTTGTTGCTGGTCCACGTAGTGAGCTCCAAGTTAGTGAACATGGTACCCAATAATTAGTTTTTCAGGCACTGCCCCTTCCCCTCGTTTCCACCTCTAGTAGTCCCAGTGTCTATTATTGCCATCTTTATGTCCATGTGTACTCAATGTTTAGCTCCCCCTTATAAGTGAGAACTTGTGGTATTTGGTTTTCTGTTCCTGTATTAATTTGCTTAGGATAATGGTTTGCAGTTGCATACATGTTGCTATAAAGGATATTATTTCGTTCTTTTTATGGCTGTGTAGTATGCCATGGTGTATATGTACCATATTTTCTTTATCCAGTTCACCACTGATGGACATCTAGGTTGATTCCATGTCTTTGCTATTATGAATAGTGCTACAATGAATGTACAAGTGCATGTTGTCTTTTTGGTAGAATAATTTATTTTCTTCTGGGTATATACACAGTAATGAGATTGCTGAGTTGAATCATAGTTCTGTTTTAAGAACTTTGAGAAATCTCCAAACTGCTTTCCACTGTGGCTGAGCTAATTTACATTCCCACCAACAGTGCATAAGCATTCCCTTTTCTCTGCAACTTTCGCTGGAATCTGTTATTTTTTGATTTTTAAATAATAGTCACTCTGTTTGGTGTGAGATGGTATCTCATTGTGGTTTTAATTTGCATTTCACTAATGATTAGAGATATTGGACTTTTTAATATGCTTTTTGGATGCACATATGTCTTCTTTTGAGAAGTGTCTATTCATGTCCTTGCCCATTTTTTTTTAATGGAGTTGTTTGGTTTTTCCTTGTTAATTTGTTTAAGTTCCTTATAGATTCTGGATATTAGACCTTTGTTGGATGCATAATTTGCAAACATTTTCTCTCATTTTGTAGGTTGTCTGTTTACTCTGTTGATGGTTCCTTTGACTATGCAGAAGCTCTTTAATTTAATTAGTTCCCACTTGTCAATTTTTGGTTTTGTTTTAATTGCTGTTGGTGTCTTCATCATGAATTCTTTCTCAGAGCTTGTCAAGAATTGTATTTCATAGGTTTTCTTCTAGGATTTTTATAGTTTGTGGTCTCACATCTAAGTCTTTAATTAAGTCTGAGCTAATTTTTGTATATAGTTTAAGGAAGGGGTCCTAGTTTCAATCTTCTGCCTATAGCAAGCAAGTTATCCCAGCACCACTTATTGAATAGGGAGTACTTTCCCCGCTTCTTGTTATTGTTGACTTTGTCAAAGATCAGATGGTTGTAAGTATGTGGCTTCATTTCTCGGTTCTCTGTACTGTTCCATTGATCTGTATGTGTCTGTTTTTGTACTAGTACCATGCTGTTTTGGCTACTGTAGCCTTGTTGTATAGCTTGAAGTTGGTTAATGTAATACCTTTGGCTTTGTTCTCTTTGCTTAGGATTGCTTTGGCAATTTGGGCTATTTTTCAATTTCATATGAAT
Organism: Theropithecus gelada; assembly: GCF_003255815.1. NCBI lineage: Eukaryota > Metazoa > Chordata > Mammalia > Primates > Cercopithecidae > Theropithecus > Theropithecus gelada. The sequence goes on along the minus strand of NC_037673.1, from coordinate 106,428,112 downwards.
TTTAGAATAGTGTTTTGTATTTCTGTAAAAAATAACACTGGTAGTTTGATAAGAATAGTGTTGACTCTGTATATTGCTTTGGGCAGTATAGCCATTTTATGATATTGATTCTTCTCTCCATGAGCATAGAATGTTTTTCCATTTGTTTGTATCATCTCTGATTCTTTCAGCAATGTTTTATAGTTGTCCTTACAGAGATCTTTCACCTCCTTGGTTAGATCTATTCCTAGGTATTTTATTTCTTTGTGGCTATTGTAAATGAGATTGCATTCTTGATTTGGCTCTCATTTGCTATTAGTTGGTAATTTCATTCCACCATGGTTGAAAAATATTTAGCATAGTTTCAATCTTCTTGAATTTGTGAATACTTTCATTATGACCTAATAAGTGATCTGTTCTGGAGAATTTTTTATGTGTACTTGAAAAAAAAATTCTCCTGTTTGGGGTTATGTGATCTGTATATGCCTTTTAGTTCTATTTAGTCTTTAGTATTGTGCAAGTCGGCTGTTTCTTCATTAATTTTCTGTTTGGTTGTCATCCTTATTATTGAAATTTCCCACTATTATTGTATTGCTGTATTTCTCCCTTTAGTTCTGTCAATGTTTGCCTCATACATAGTCATGCATTGCTTAAGAATAAGGATATATTCTTAAAAATGCATCATTTGGCAATTTCACCATTATGCAAGCATAATAGAGTATACTCACACACAACTATATGGTATAGCCTACTAAACACCTAGGGTACATGGTATAGCCTATTGCTCCTAGGCTACAAACATGTACAGCATGTTAATGTACTGAATACTATAGGCAATTGCAATACGATGCTAACTGTGCATCTAAACATAGAAAAGGTAACACATTGCACTACAATGTTACAACAGCTAAATGTCACCAGCTAATATAATTTTTTTCAGCTCTATTTACTATAATCTTATGGGACAACTGTCATACATGCAGTCTGTTGTTGACTGAAACACTGTTACGTGACAAATGACTGTATTTAGGTGCTCTGATCTTGGTTGCAGATACATTTATAATTGTTATATCTTTCTAGTGGATTGATCATTTTATATTACATAATATTTTTTAATCTATTGTGACAGTTTTTTGACTTAAACCTATTTTTTTTTTCTGTATAAGTATAGCCAATCCTGCTTCTTTTCATTATCATTTGCATGGAGTGTCTTTTCCATGCCTTACTTTCAGCCTATATGTATCCTTAAATATAAAGTGACCCCCTTATAGATACCTTACATTTGGGTTCCACTTTTTTATTCACGTAGCCACTTTATGTCTTTTGATTGGGAAGTTTAATTAATCTACATTTAAAGTAATTATTGATATGCAAGGATTTATGATTGCCATTTTGTTACTTGTTTTATTTTTGTCTCTCTTTTCCTGCTCTGCCTTTTTGTGTGTGTGTGTATGTGTTTGTGTTTGTTATTGGCATGTCTTGATTCCTTTCTCTTTTTCTTTTCTGTAACTTCTATAGGTATTTTCTTTGAGATTAATAGGGGTCTTATCTAAAATATAACAATCTATTTTATGTTTAAAACAACATCAGAGGCCGGGCGCGGTGGCTCAAGCCTGTAATCCCAGCACTTTGGGAGGCCGAGACGGGCGGATCACGAGGTCAGGAGATCGAGACCATCCTGGCTAACACGGTGAAACCCTGTCTCTACTAAAAAAGACAGAAAAAAACTAGCCGGGCGAGGTGGCGGGCGCCTGTAGTCCCAGCTGCTCGGGAGGCTGAGGCAGGAGAATGGCGTGAACCCGGGAGGCGGAGCTTGCAGTGAGCTGAGATCCGGCCACTGCACTCCAGCCTGGGCGGCAGAGCGAGACTCCGCCTCAACAAAAAAAAAATAAAAAATAAAATAAAATAAAATAAAATAAAATAAAATAAAACAACATCAATCTTATACAAAGTTCTACACTTCTCAAAGCTCTAATAAACATTTTATGCTTATGATGTCACAATTAACATCTATTTATATTATTATACATTAACAGATTTTTAAATTGATTTACTTACCATTGTTACACTAATATATAGTATTAAGTATTTGTCTATATATTTACCTTTACCAATGAGTTTTATATTTTCTTATGCTATCATATTGTGGTTTAGCATCCTTTTTTTTCAAGTTGAAGAACTCCCTTTAGGATTTGTTGTAAGACAATTCTAGTCATAATGTGTTCCCTCTACTTTTGTTGGTCTGAGAAAGTATTTGTTTCTCTCTTTAAAACAAAACAAAACAAAACAAAACAACAACAACAACAACAACACCTGCAGTTTTCCTGGTATAGTATCTTCCCGGCAGATTTTTTTTTTTTTCTTTCATTCCTTTGAACATATCATCTCACTTCCTTTTGGCAGGGCAAAATTCCTGCTAAAAAAATCTTTGGGTAGTCTTATAATCATCCCCTTGTAACTAACAAGTTGTTTTTCTCTTACTGCTTTCAAAATTATCTCCTATACTTTTGATATCTTGAATATAATGTGTCTCAGTGTGAATTTCTTTGGGTTAATTTTATTTAAGAACGTACATTTTTCTTCCTAGATTTGGGAAGTTTTCAGCCAATTATGTTTTCTAAATTGTATAGCACTGTGCAAATGGTAGGGGTTATGGCACAAGGGTGTTTCTGCTTTTACTACTGGTTTTAGTGTGGCTAGCTTTACACACTAAATCTAAGCCCTTCTACTAGTTTCTGGATTTTTCATAATGGGAATTGATCCATTTGTTCCTATTGAATTGATGTTTCCGTGATAGAAAAGAGAGTCTAGTTTTTTCTATTATGCCATCTTGCCTATGTCACGAGAATTTTTTCACTTTTTAAAGAGATCCCTTCTAATCAGTTACTGAGTTGAAGAATTAATAAAAGTCCTCAAATGGGATGAAGTAGGAGATATTTAGGTAAGAACAGGAGGAGAAATAACACCAATATGGTTTCAAGAAAGGCAGTAATAGGTGAATAAATTTTCACTGAACTAGAATTGGTGTCACCAATTTTGGATGTTAGCAATTTTGAATGAGTTATAGCTCAGTTTTAGATTACCTAAGGCAACTTGTTTTATCTCTTGGAATCTTAGTTTCTTCAAGATTATGGGTTTTAAAAAGTTTTTGCACATAACATAATGTATTTACAAAGGTAAAATATTATTTTTTACAATTTCCAAGAACATTTTTATTATTTTCTTCTTTATTTATTTGTTGCCCCTGGAGTACAGAAATCTGTGAGAATTATCTACTTATAATTATTATTCTATATCTCTTGGTAGTATAAATTTAACTTAGTGAAATTTAAAATAAATCCAAAAGTCAGAAGTCTGATATTCCTCTAGTTTATTTATTAGAATCACAATTAATATTGAAAAGATAACTACTTTTATCCTTGGTTTCCGGTTAGAATTCCAGAAGTTAATTATTTTTATATGTTTTTGTAATTTCTTGTTTTTAATTTTTAATTTTAATTTGTTAACTTCTATTTTAAGTTCAGAGATACAAGTGCAGGTTTGTTATGTAGGTAAACTTGTGTCATGGGGATTTGTTGTACAGATTATTTTATCACCCAGGTCACTATCACTAAACCTAGTACCCATTAGTTATGCTTCCTGATCCTCTCCCTCCTCCCACCCTCCACCCTCCACCCTGCACCCTCCAAAAAGGCCCCAGTGTATGTTGTTCCTCTCTGTGTCTCCATGTGTTATCATTTAGCTTCCACTTATAAGTAAGAACATGCAGTATTTGGTTTTCTGTTCTTGTATTAGTTTCTAAGGATAATGGCCTTAAGTTAAGCTCCACCCATGTCCCTGCAAAAGACGTGATCTCATTATTTTTTATGGCTCTGTAGTATTCCATGGCATGTGTGTACCACATTTTCTTTATCCAGTCTACTATTCATAAGCATTTAGTTTGATTCTATGTCTTTGCTATTGTGAATAGTGCTGCGGTGAATATACACACGCATGTGTCTTCATAATGAAATGATTTATAGTCCTTTGGGTATATGCCCAGAAATGAGATTGCTGGGTAGAATGGTATTTCTGTCCTTAGGTCTTTGAGGAATTCACACTGTCTTCCACAATAGCTGAACTAATTTACTCTCCCACCAACAGTGTATAAGCATCTCTTTTCCTCCACAACTTCACCAGCACCTGTTATTTTTTGACTTTTAAGAATTGCCATTCTGACTGGTGTGAGATGGTATCTCATTGTGGTTTTGATTTGCATTTCTGTAATGATCAGTAATGTTGAACTTTTTAAAAATATGATTGTTAGCCACATGTATGTCTTCTTTTGAGAAGTGTCTGTTCATATCTTTTGCCCACTTTTTTTTTTTCTTGTAAATTTTGTTTAATTTTCTTATAGATGCTGCATGTTAGACATTTGTCAGGTACGTAATGTGCAAAAATTTTCTCCCATTCCCTAGGTTGTTTACTCTGTTCATAGTTTCTTTTGCTGTGCAGTAGCCCTTTAGTTTAGTTATATTCCGTTTGTCAATTTTTGCTTTGGTGCAGTGCTTTTGGCATCTTTGTCATGACTTATTTGCTTGTGTGTGTCCTGGATGGTATTTCCCAGGTTGTCCCCAGGATTTTCATAGTTTTGGGTCTTACAGTTAAGTTTAAAATTGATATTGAGTGAATTTTGTATATAGTGTAAGGAAGGGGTCCAGTTTCATTCTCCTGCATATGGCTAGCAAGTTATCTCAGCACCATTTATTTAATAGGAAATCCTTTCCCCAGTGCTTGTTTTTGTTAGGTTTACTGAAGATAAGATAACTGTAGGTGTGTGGTCTTATTTCTGTGTTCTCTATTCTGTTCCGTTGGTCTGTGTATCTGTTTTTGTATCAGTATCATGCTGTTTTGGCTAATGTAGCCCTGTAGTGTAGTTTGAAGTTGGGTAGCATAATGCCTCCAGCTTTGTTCTTTTTGCTTAGAATTGCCTTGGCTAGTCAGACTTTTTTTTTTGTTGTTCCATATGGATTTTCAGTATTTTGTGGTTCTGTGAAGAATGTCAGTGATAGTTTAATAGGAATAGCACTGAATCTATAAATTGCTTTAGGCAGTATGGCCATTTTAACGATATTGATTCTTCTTATCCATAAGCATGGAATGTTTTTCCATTTATTTGTATTATCTTGATTTCTTTGAGTAGTGGTTTGTAGATCTCCTTGTAGAGATCTTTCACTGCCATAGTTAGCTGTATTCCTTGGTATTTCATTCTTTTTGTGATACTTGTGAATGGGAGTTTATTCCAAATTTAGCCTTAGGCTTGACTGTTTTTGGTGTATAGGAATGCTAACAATTTTTGCACATTGATTTTGTATGCTGAGACTTTGCTGAAGTTGTTAATCAGCTTAAGAAGCTTTTGGACTGAGACGATGAGGTTTTCTAAAAGTAGGATCATGCCATCTGCAAACAGAGATAGTTTGACTTCCTCTCTTCCTATTTAGATGGCCTGCAAGGTGCTGTGGAAGTGAAGTCTGCAGACCATCACTGCTCGGCACCCTGGATTCAGCCTCTTTCCTAGGAGTATGTACAGGGACCTAACCTCCTGCTTTGCTGCAGTTGCGGCTACTTTTGCCAGGAAGCCCAGAAAGCAAGAGTATCTAAGCTCCCGGCTCCCCTTGTATGCCTGAGCAGCTGCTCTGCTGAAACTCTACATAACCCTGTGTCAGACTGCAGGCCCTGGTGGAGTGGATTCATGATGTATCTCCTGACCTGAGGGTTGCAAAGATCTGTGGGAGAAGCATGGTTTCCCAGGGTCGCACATTTCACTCACTGCTTCTCTGAGTGGGGGAGGTTTGCTTGACTCCATGTTGCTCCGGGGTTGGACATCATTCTGCCTTGCTTTTCTCCATTCTCCATGGATTGAGTTGTTTCCTTGATTAGTCTCAACTATAGTACTTGAATGTTTCACTTGAAGGTGCTGTATTTACTCGCCCCTTCCATTTCTCTCCACAAGAGCCACACACCTTAGCTGCTTCTAGTCAGCCATCTTGGCCACAGTAATTATTTTTAATTAATACATTTTCATAATTGACAATTAGAAAAGATCATGAAATTTCAAGTTAAGCAAGTTCTACTCAGTGTCTTCATTATTCATCTACCTTTTGGCATCCTATTTGCTATTGTGCTTCAATCAACTACCACATTCTAATAAAAGAATCAGCTGACTTTTAAAGTTTGGTTTTCCATATTACCTACAACAAAATATGGGCATATAATACCTCTGTTCTCTTCAGTTTATTCTGTTGAATATTTGTTTAATATATGTAATGATCAAATATTATGATATATGCAAAATAATTTCACTACTATATATTATATACATATATGGTGATACATATATTGTCATTGTCATTATTAGTATTACCATAATATAACAATATTCTGAAAATAGTGTCCTAGAATTCTTTGTATCTTACTATCCAAAAGTATATTCCTAATTTTTCCCCCCCATCACTATTGTTATCTCCTCTGAAGTTCAAGAGTCCTCATGACTACCCTCTCTTTTGACACTAACTGCAAGTTTGGGGTCTCCAGAACCACCCTCCCTTCTAACACCAACTGCAAGTCTGGAGATCTCTAAGACATCCCTCATGTTTGACAATTTGCTAGAAGGACTCACAGACTTCAGCAAGGACATTTTACTCATGGTTATGGTTTATTATTATGAAAGGATATACATTAAAATCAGCCAAAGGAAAAGGTGCACAGAGCAGAGTCCAAGAGAGACTCAAGCACAGAGCTTCCCATTATCCTCTCCCAGAGAAGTTACGTGAAGAACATTTACTTCTAGCAATGATGTGTGACAATATACGTAGAGTATGGTCAACTATAGAAGTTCACCTAAGCTTTGCAATTTACAATTTTTATTTGGGCTTGGTCATACACACTTAGTTAACTGCCTGCAGCATGGCTGTCTCTAGTATCCAGCCCCACCAATGTTCAAGCTGATACAACATGGCCCAAATCACACCCCCCATGAATCAAATTTTATAGCATAGACTATTTAACATACCCAAAAACCCCAGGTAAATATGTCATTTTTATTAGTCAGGACATTCCAAGGCCTATGAGATTACCACCCAGAGCCAAGGACAAAAGCCACCCCTCTCTTTGAGCATTGTTAATTCTTTAGTGCACCTTTCCCAAGTCCAAACTATCAACACTTTGCTTCTAGATTACTTCAAAAAGTTAAATGTCTTCCTACTTCCCTCTTATATTCCATATAGTCCATTTTCTACCAAGAAGCGAAAAGGTAAAATGTGACAGTTCCTTTTCTCATTTAAAAAGCTGTAATACAAAGTAGCAGACATATAGGATGAACAAGTCTAGAGAGCCAATGTAGAACATGAAGCTTATAGGTGATAAAATTGTAGAAGAGGAAAATGTACCTTTTACTAGTATTCTGTTGAGAGAAGAGTGAGTTGTTGACTAATATTTAATAAGCATCTTATGATTTTGAATTAGTAAAAAAAAAAAAAAAAATGCCATGATAGTTCTTCGTTATCCTGAGAATAAAATCTAAACTCTTTTCCATGGCCCACAAATTGGCTGTGATCATTCAGAGTGTACCTAAGTAAAGGTCATACCTACCTGATATAGTCTTGTCCCATGACCCTCAGTTGTCCTGTAATACATTCATTCTGTCTTTTCTCCTGTTTCTCTAAACTATCAAGCTATTCTAATTTCAAAGCCTTTGTATTTTTCATCCTCCACTCTTGGAAATGCTTTTCCCTTGTTCCTTCAATGATTAACTCTTTTTCATCAGCTAGATCTTAGCTTGACCATCACCTCCTCATAGAAGTTTTGCTCTCATTCTGTCTACAGTAGTTTTCTTCTTCTAGTCATTGTTGGTCCTATCACCATCTTCTATTCTCATAACATTCATAATAAACTGATACTTTCTTTATATCTGTCTCTGTCCATTGGAATTAAGTATACCCAGAGAAGCAGTTTGTCTTTTTCTTTAGTACAGAGAACAGTGACTGGCATCTAGCATTCATTCACTCAGTAAATATTAGTTAAATGCATGGCTGGCTTACTGGTTCTTGTCCAACTGTTAGTTTCTTGACGTTGATCTAGTTCCTTCAACTCTACATGGCATTGCATAATCAGTGTTTTGAACCACATTCTACATTTGAATTACCTTTAAGTGGCACATTTGATCTTGTAGTATCGTATTATATTTGACAGAATTGCAAAGGCTTTACTCATTTACATTCATTCATGTAAGTATAAATATTCGTATTTCGCTTTCACTAAATATATGAAATCTAAGTATCTTCAGTGGCAATTAAGGGTTACCAAAGGGTTCAAACACTGGAATAAGGTATTACTACTACAAAGAAAAGTGCATAATATTGGTTTTCAAGTGCAGTGGTGGTTTCTTAATAAAATTTTTGAATTTATTAAGAACTCGTTTTGCTTTGGCTTTTTTATATCCTAGGATACTGTCTGCATAGCTGCGGACACAGACATATTTTCTCTCAGTATATTTAAAGTGACATCTTTGATAGCTGCCACAGGGTCACTCAAAGCAGAATAGAAGAGTGCCTTATGCTACAGCTTGGTCCCTTGTTGAAACATTTCATAGCAGGCATGCTTCTCAGCAAATGTCTAGATGTGCAAATTAGAATGTGGTCTACTTTTTATGACAGTTGTAACACATACCATCTGTCTTTATAAGGTTGTTTTCATCATTAACTGTCAGTCAATTGGATGTAATAAATTCTCTCTGCGAATATTATTCATCAGCATCACTTCAGTTGAGTTTAAATCAACAGGTGAACAGCTCACTTTTAAAAATATGAATGGAATTTAAAAGGAATTATGACTTTCTAAAACATAACTATCAGAATATATCTTGTGGTTTCTCGTTGATCTTGTGGATTCTAAAACCAAACTATATTCTTTTTGATAATTCAACTATTGTAGTTTTATAAAATATTGACCTTCAAAAAGTGATAATTTAAAATATATAGAGGAAGGTGGTTTGTATGTATTTTTGTCAATCATTTGTGTTAATGTTGAGAGTCTGTAAGTAAATGTAGAAATTAGTTAAAATTCACTGTAAGTTTTATTTGTAATATTGTTCAAAAACTTATTTTTTCTCTGAGGCTCACAATCCAGAATTATTAACTTAAAAATTAATGTGTTTCCTTACTTGTATTGACTTCAAGCTAATGACCCACAAATCAACAATCTCACTCTTGCTATTTTACTTGCATTCTAGCCATATTTTTACAACAAACTACAGGACATTGAACATTAGATTCCCCCTTCCCATGCCACATTTTCCAAATATTTATCTTCTTTTCCTTAAAAGTGATTCTTCTACACACTCTTCTCATTTCTTCAAGTGGTTTTATTATTGTTTCAGTCTCCTGAGCTTAAAAATGTACTTCTCCTTCCCCCTTTATTTCTGCCTCTTTCCCCGTAGCTAAGAAGTCCAATTAGATCTTCTCTACAGTGTCTTAAGTTTGTGTCCCTTCCTTGCCAATCTCCTGCTGCCCATTGCAGTAAAGACCTAGATTACCTCATAAAACTATATTGGTTTCCCAGTTTATTGCTTGAATAAACATGACATTGCATTGAGCAGACATAACATTACTCCCTTCCTCAAACATCTACCATTTAAGCTGATCCCATTTATCTTTAGATAACTTTGGTACCTTATCTATTTTTTTTTTTTTTTTAACCATAGATCACTGTAGCCTCAAACTCTGTGGCTGAAGTGATCTTCCCAACACAGCCTCCTGAGTACCTGGTACTACAGATGTGCACCACCATGCCCAGCTAATTTAAAACAAAAACAAAAACAAAAAAAACTATAGAGATATAGAGATAGGGTCTCAATAGTTTGCCCAGGCTAGTCTTGATCTTCTGGCCTGCCTCAAGCAATCCTCCTGCCTCAGCCTCTGAAAGTGCTAGGATTACAAATGTGAGCCACCATGGCTGGCCTCTTACTTATTTTTAGCATAAACTCTCCGCTTCAGCTTCATTTGAGATCTCTACTATCATCTCTTCCCTTTTCTCTCTGTATAACTACCTCACTGCTGGGGGCCATATTCCTGATCTAAATATCTTGATTTGCTGTGGACTTTCCCAGTTTTGTCCTTGAAAGCTTGTGATCCAAGAAACCCTTCTGCCCCAGGCAAAGGGACATAGTTGTTCTCTCTACCTACTTCCCTAAATCAATAAACAGATTTTTGTAAATTAGATCTGCTATGTTGTAGGCAGTTCGTTGTAGGCACTTTACTAAATGCTAAGAATATCTGAGCAAATAAAAGACATTCTGTCTTCTCCAGTAGTTTAGAATCCATAGGTGAGATATGCAATTACAATATGATACAATACATTAGGCACAGGGGCACCTAGCTAGCCATGGGGATTCAGAGAAGGATTCCTAGGAGAAAGAATGCAGGAGAATGGATAGAAGCCAGGTGTAGTGTGGAGTTATTTTTGGACAGGAAAACTTCTGGCTAAGTGAAAAGTTTATACAAGGGCTAGAAGATTAAATGAAATGTGTATTCTAGAACTTCAAGTAGTTTTGTCTGTTTATAGTGTATTAGCAAGAGGGGTGGGAATAAAGGAGTGGTGATAGATGTGTTCAAAATGATGTCATATTAGAAAGACAGTAATTACCTGGCCATGCAATTTGGAATTTACATAGGGACAAATGGCAATCCTTTGCTGAGTTGTGAGTAGAGAAGTAACATAATGAGATTTAGAAAGGTCAGTTTGCACAACATGGATTAATAATGGTGAAGCAGTAAATACAAGACAGGAAGATGAAAGAACTAGGAAGCTATTACAGTGTTTATTCTCAGAGCTAACCTTTTTCAGATATCCTTCCATTTGAAATATTCCACCAATATCTTCCTCTGCACTTTTCCCAAATTTACCTGTTGGACAAGTCTTGTAAACTCATACTTTCTCCAGTCCTTTCCTTACTCTTCTAGCCCTCATTGATCTCTTGCTTTTGTGATTGTTATATCAATGGCCATCATCTTTTCATTTAACAGTTACCCTCTAATTTCTCTTACAAATTATTCTAGTCTCCCAGACATGCCAATTACTTGAAGACACAGATTATCTTTTTCTCACCTTAGCCAAGACAATTCACAAAGACAATGGTTTAAGAAAAAAAACCCAAACCTTAAATTTGGGCTTTTTTATTATATTCCAAACGTTCAGTGCAAAAATATTAATGACATTCATTCAAAAAACATTTTTTATATTATATGTTATTTCAAATATTGTGATATCTCAATTTTAATTAGTAAAGTTCCTATAAGGAGAAAGTGACGTTTCAAAAATAATTGGCTGCTTAACTGTAGCTTCCTACTTCCAGCTTATACTTTCTCTCCTAAAGTTCCAACAATAGAAAAGGTAGATGATACCTTAAGATTGGAAACTGGATATATGCCTTCCTCCTCCTACTTGTAAAACATGTACATACTTTCTCTTCTGCCTCCTCTTTCTTTCAAACTCTTTCTTTCAAACTCTTTCTTTCCTATGAATCGAATGGAAGGTCATGACTGGAAAGAAAAGTGTTTGTGTAAATTGGAGAGACTGTGCTGCATAGGACAGGATTTGATCAGCCTTTACCTGCTCTATCATTCAGTCAACAGCTGTCTGATGCCAGGGAGCTTTCTAAGCAGGTTCAAGTTTATATGTTCCCTTTTATTATTCTAAGTATATATAATAACATCTACATAGCAGGATTGTAGTGAGAACTAAAGTTGGACGACATAGTTGGTACCCCCATGTGTACTAGCTATAACCATAATGATGATGATTATTAACCTGCATTATGAAAACTAGATTCATTTGGAAAAGTTGAGGATTGTGACTTTTCAGGTTGTGCTTCTATCTTTATTCAAAAAGGGCAACAATCATCAATGGACTGTCACCAGGGTTTTGGAGAAAAGTGCAATATGGAATTTAAAGGGCTTTAAAACTCTTTCAGTTCCCTTTCTGAACCATTTCCTCTTCTTGTTCTTATCTGCTTCACATACTCATCATTTTCATGTTGCTTTTTGACTAAGTTTATCTCCTCTTTGATAACTGTATTATTTTATTCCCCAAATTTATTTCTCCCACATCTACCTAAATTGGAATTCCTTTTTCCTATTACTGCATAGAAATATACAATATCTAGGTAAGAAATAATTACCATAAAGAGTAAATAGAAATGTCTTTCTCCTTTCTCTAAGGAAAATACATATTTTGAAAGTGGAACTTGATAAAGTATATAAATTGCTAATTGCTGTGTAAGTTCTAGGAGTGTCTTAGAGTTTTTAAATCTCTGTTTTCATTACTTTTTCCTATATTCCAATTGATATTTCACTATTATTAAAATGATTTTTTCAGCTTATAACAGTAGTTTTTGTATGCTTTTCACATGATTTAAACATTTTCTTCTTGGTTCAAATACCATGTTTCATAATGTTTGACTTTTTTAATAACAGGAAGTATTTTTCTGGTTTTTCTACTTTATTATAAAAATTCACCATGGTGGTCTGTGTTCACATTCCTTTGAACAGATTCCTCTTTACTTGAATTCTAAGAATTTGTTTTGTATATGTAGTTTACAGTTTACCAACTTAACTTTTAAATTTCTGAAGTATACCAGTTAGGTGCAGTGTTGCTTTTCATGTGGTTAGAAGTTTTAAAATGATCTGTGGTCTTTTTTAAATGTAAAGGAGAGAAAGCAGTGAAGGGTCAGAAATTTCCGCAGCTTAGAATTTCAGACTTTAGAATCTTATTATAAATTATGGTAAAATTGGTTTCTTCTTTTTCACACAATCTTACTTTAGCAAGGCAAATAAAATGATAATTCCCAAAGACTTTTTCTTTTTAAACAGGTGATCAAGTAGTCTGGACTGGTTACTATGGCTTAGTGTATAACCTGGTGAAAATTTCATGGGAACTTCAAGGAGATGAAGAACAGGATGGACTTAGAAATATAATATGGCAAACATTGCAGAAAACAAAGGATTATGAGAAAGATATACGAATCCAAAATGCAATCAATATCGCTCAGGTAAGGTAAAGCGCTAGGCAATAAATATGTACATCTATCATTAGGAAGCATGGTTGTCATTTCTCTCCATGGTAAAAGGAATGTCTACATTCAGTGAGTATTAGCGACTTACAGCTGAAAATAATATTTTTAAAACTTAACACTGATCTATTTTTGATTAAAGATAGGAGAGTTGAGCTCTAGATGATAGTGTAAAGGCCTCCAAAAGTCTGTAATAGAAACAGAATTAAATTCATTTAACACATCTAGGGAAAAGTACACCTCAGTAAGGGGTGATTCCACCATAGAACTCTAACTTGGTGGGAAATTCTGATAGAATGTTAGGTACACTAGATTGAAGTAACATGTTAAGCCATGATTCTTTTTCTCTTTTCTTGATGAAGACGTTTAGAAAGTAATGGAAGTTTTAAGGAGCATAACACAATCCTCTAATTTGAGGGCTATGTTAGGATGAGCTGTGAAAGAACTGTGTAGGGGTGCTTTTACTACCTCATAGCAAGGGCTGCCAAAAGAGGCAGGCTGTGGGTAAGATTCAAATAGTAGGGGTAAGGGGCGGTTTTATGATATAGCTTTTTATGATGTTAGGAATCCAAAGACCTATTCTCTCACTTGAGCATTTCCTCCCTTGTCTAGTTCAGTGACCAGAAATACCAGGAAGAAGGCTGAACATAGCCATATTATGACACTAGACTAGAGAAAGGGTAAAGGTGGCCCTAACTTCAGAGATTTCAACACACATAGAAAATGAATAGGTAAAGGTAAAAGTTTCTTTGCTGGGTTACCCACTAGCTCCAAGACTCTTCCCTCTCCTCTCAGCCTGCTTGACTACTATATTTATATTTAGATATTATACTATATATAAATCAACCTGTATCAGCTAGCCTTCTAAATTATGATTTAGAAGCTTAAAGGGCATCCTGTAGTTAGTGAGAGGATATAAGAACTTCTATTTTTATATTTTGGGTAATAACACATTAAACAACTACCATATTAAAGTAAAAACACACAGAAACATCTGTTTTTTTCAATGTTGTATCCCAATACACACAATAAGTGCTCAATAAATATATGTTAAATGAACAATCCAAATGGGTTCCCTTTAAATATTAAAATACATGCTATAACTATGTTTAATAATTACATTTAATATTGATGAAATTAATGGCAAAATTATTTTAAGATAAAAATAAAAATCAATAATTTTATTATTAAAAATAACAAAATTAAAGAGTAACCTCTGCAATTCTTTGGAAATTAAACATGCTTTGATAAATGATATGGTTTGTTTATGTCCCCACCCAAATCTCATCTTGAATTGTAGCTCCTGTAATCCCCATGTGTCATGGAAGGTACCTGCTGGGAGTTAATCAAATCATGGGAGTGGGTTTTTTCCCATGTTTTTCTCATAATAGGATAAGTCTCATGAGCTCTGATGGTTTTATAAAGACAGTTTCCCTGCACACTCTCTCTTGCCTGTTGCCATGTAAAACATGCCTTTGCTTCTCCTTCACTTTCCACCATGATTTTGTGGCCTCTCTAGGCATGTGGAAATGTGAGTCCATTAAACCTCTTTTTCTTTATAAATTACCCAGTCTTGGGTATTTCTTCATAGCAGTATGAAAATGGACTGATGCAGTAAATTGGTATTGATAGAGTGGAGTGCTGTTGTAAAGATACCTGAAAATGTGGACACAACTTTGGAACTGAGTAACAGGAAAAAGTTGGAACAGTTTGAAGAGCTTAGAAGAAGATAGAAAAATGTGGAAAAGTTTGGAACTTCTAGAGATGTGTTGAATGGCTTTCACCAAAATGCTAATAGTGATGTGGACAATGAAGTCCAGACTGAGGTGGTCTCAGATGAAGATGAGGAACTTGTTGGGAACTGGAGTAAAGGTCACTCTTGCTATGCAAGGAGACTGGCAGCATTTTGCTCCTGCTCTAGAGATCTAGGAACTTTGAACTTGAGAGAGATAATTTAGGGTATCTGGCAGAAGAAAATTCTAAGTGACAAAATGTGCAAGAGGAGGCAGAGCATAAAAGTTTGAAAAATTTGCAGCCTGCATCCCATTTTTTGGGAAGGAATTCAAGCCTGCCACAGAAATTTGCATAAGTAGCAAGGAGCCAAATGCCAATGACCAAGACAAAGGGGAAAATGTATCCAGGATATGTCAGAGACATTCCCAGCAGCCCCTCCCATCACAGTCCTGGAGGCCTAGGAGGGAAAAAAATGGTTTCCTGAGCTGGGTCCAGGGCCCCCCTGCTTACCGCCGTGCATCCCAGCAACTCTAACCATGGCTAAAAGGGGCCCAGGTACAGCTCAGGATGTGGCTTCAGAGGGTGCAAGCCCCAAGCCTTGGCAGCTTTCATGTGGTATTGGTCTTGCAGGTGTGCAGAAAACAAGAATTGAGGTTTGAGAACCTCTGTCTAGATTTCAGAAGATGTATGGAAATGTCTGGATGTCCAGACAACAGTTTGCTTCAGGGGCAGAGCCCTTATGGAGAACCTCTGCTAGGGCAGTGTGAAAGGGAAATATGTGGCTGGAGTCCCCGCACAGAGTCCCCACTGGGGCACTACCTAGTGGAGTTGTGAGACGAGGGCCGCCATCCTACAGACCCCAGAATGGTAGATCCACTGACAGCTTGCATTCAATGCCAGCCCATGAAAGCAGACAGGTGGGGCTGTCCTCTGCAAAGCCACAGGGGACAGAGCTGCCCAAGGCTGTGGGAGCCCACCTATTGTGTCAGCATGATCTGGATATGAGACATGGAGTCAAATGAGATGATTTTAGAACTTTGAAGTTTCATGACTGCCCTATTGGATTTCGGACGTGCATGAGGCCTGTGACCCCTTTGTTTTGGCCAATTTCTCCCATTTGGAATGGGCATATTTACCCAATGCCTGTACCCCCATTGTATCTAGGTAGTAACTAACTTGCTTTTGATTTTACAGGTTCATAGGTGGAAGAAATTTTCTTTGTTTTAGGTGAGACTTTGGACTCGGACTTTTGAGTTAATGCTGGAACGAGATAAGACCTTGGGGGACTGTTGAAAGGGTATGATTATATTTTGAAATGTGAGGACATGAGATTTGGGAGGGGACACGGGTGGAATTGTATGGTTTGGCTGTGTCCCCACCCAAATCTCATCTTTAATTGTATGGCCCATAATCCCATGTCCAGGGAGAGACCCAGTGGGAGGTAATTGAATCATGGGTATGGGTTTTTTTCCACATTGTTCTTGTGATAATGAATAAGTCTCACAAGATCTGATGGTTTTATAAAGGCCAGTTCCCCTGCACATGCTTTCTTTCCTGATGCCATATAAGCTGTGCCCTTGCTCCTTTTTCAACTTCTGCCATGATTGTGAGGCCTCTGCAGCCGTGTGGAACTGTGAGGCCATTAAACCTCTATTTCTATATAAATTACCTAATCTCAGGTATTTATTCATAACATAAAAATGGGGTAATACAATAAATACTAGAAAGGAATTAATTAATCTATTTGTAGGCACTAGCCATTGTTTTGTGTGCTAGCAATATAGTTTTAGACAAGCAGATAAATATTGTTTTAAATATAAAGTTTGGATCAAGGAGACTGACAATAAACTTGCAAATTAATGAATTAAAATATCAAATGGTGCTATCTATACTATGAAGAAAACAAAACAGGGCAAAGCTACTGGAATGGGATCAGCTAGAGTAGGGAGTGGATGTTTCAGTTGGAGCAGCCAGAGAAAGGTTTCCAATGAGGCATTATTTGAAATGAGACCTAAATAATAAGAAGGAAGTATCCATAAAAAATATACCCTGGTAGTGAGTTTATGGATACAAAAATGTGTCCTACAAAATGTGTCCTCTAAGAAAATAATTAGTTTGGTGTGTTAAGAGAGCAAGAAGACCATGTGTGCTGGCCTCTGGTAAGGGAAGGAAAGAGTGGTAAGAGATGCAGGTGGGCAAGGAGAGTTGTTTTAAGATGGCAATAGTAGCATATAAGTAGTAATCTCTGGGAATAATTTTTTAAATGTTTGTAAAAAATAAGAAAAAGTTTCAGTGGGAAGTACATTTAGAAAACTAAAAGCATGCTATAAAAAGCATAGAACTGATGAATCCTAAAATTGTTTCCTTGGGTAAAATAAAAATAATACATAAACTGTTTTAGACTAGCTAATATAATGGAAAAATGAGGGAAACTTTTATTAATCACAAAATCCAGAGGGTAAAGGGAATGTGATTATAAGAAAGTAATTTGAAAATGATTATAAAAGGATCAGTTTACAACTGTATGCTAATATATGTGAAAATATAGTACAATAAATGATTTTCTAAAAAAATATAAATGATGAAAATGGATTGAAAAAAGGATATAAAAATCTTAACAAACAAGATTTAGAGAAATTTGCAAGTGACCTACTAGATTTGTTCATATGAATATCAAGGACAAGACGAAGATATTCATTAGTATCGCTAATATTTAACATAGTTATTGACACACTAACCTGTGCACTCATATTTAGCAGGTAACTGAATATATGTTGGGTCATAACTGGAGAATGTTTAAATCAAGTTTGTCGTACCAAAGCAGTAGGTGAGAGTAGCTTAAACACTTGGGAACAGAGAAGAAAATAATTCAGTTTAAATTCCAACTCCACACAATCTCTTTATACAGATGAGACTTGGAACAAGTTATTCCTCAGCCTTAGTTTTCTTTTTTTTTTTTGCGGGGGCGGGGGGAGTATTTCTAATGCTCACAGACAGGGATAGTAACTGAAAATCACATAAGAGACAGGAAAGCTGAGTGATTTTGAGAGCACAGACCTACAGCAAAGGTTGCCTGGGTTCAACTGGCTGTTCTACCACAGAATATCTAAGTGACCTTGGGCATATTTTTACCTCAGTTTCTTTCTCTGAAAATGGGGCTAAGAATAGTATCTAATGCATAGGCTTGTTATGATGACTAAATGAATTCATGTTATAAAACATTTAAAGTTTTTGGTAAATAAATAAAATATACTGAGATGAAAGTTATTTGTTATAGTCTAAGTTATATTACTTCTCAATATTTCTAGAGATTATGATTTATTATTGTGCTGTTAGAACTATAAGAGGAGAACATTTGCTTTAAATAGAAAAAAATTCAACAGCAAATGTTGATGAATTTCAGCTGAAGAAAGTGAAAATAACATAGCAAAATATTTGGAGGAAGTAGAGATAAGTAAGCTATGAAGTAAACCAATGAAATTTTTTTTTTTTTTTTTTTTTTTTTTTTTTTTTTTTTTTTTTTGTGTTTTTCT
>NC_037673.1:106277117-106409680 GCF_003255815.1 Theropithecus gelada | reverse complement strand
ATTTTTTTTTTTTTTTTTTTTTTTTTTTTTTTTTTTGAGACGGAGTCTCGCTCTGTCTCCCAGGCTGGAGTGCAGTGGCGAGATCTCCACTAACTGCAAGCTCCGCCTCCCGGGTTCACGCCATTCTCCTGCCTCAGCCTCCCGTGTGGCTGGGACTACAGGCGCCCGCCACCACGCCCGGCTAATTTTTGTATTTTTAGTAGAGACGGGGTTTCACCGTGTTAGTCAGGATGGTCTCGATCTCCTGACCTCGTTATTGTGGTGGTTTCTTACAGGTGTGCTAACTGAGGCAAGCTACAAATCTTCATGAAACTATGAGATAGCAGGCTTGAAAAAAGTTTACAACATTGATGAAGTAGACATAGTTTAGGGATTTCACTAGTGGCTTTATTTATCTGTTTCTAAAATAGGTAGGGAAAAATTGGGTTGGTATTTTCTTTTCAGGCAATGAGAATAGGTGGCCATCCTGATCTCTACAGGTCCAGCACTTGCCATTCCCCTGACTAAGCAGCCTGAAGAGAAGAGTTGATTTGTGGGAAGAGTAATTGTTCTGTTCTGGGTTTATGCCTTTTGGAGACATATATGAGTATGCTGACCAAGTGTTTTCCAATTTGCCCAAGTTAGCATGGGTTCATGACTGTTGTCCCAGCTTTCTCACTAGTAGTAAATTAATTCACTTTCAAAAGTTTCTCAATTTGGATGGCAAATTATTAATTTATCTTACTTTTAAGTTTTCCATTACACAATATGTTGCAAATCTGGACTTGCCAATACTAAACTCTTTTTGTTAAAGTTTAAATATATTTTACAGCTTCTTGCTTTTTCTAGCTCTGATTGAATGAACATATATATTTTTCTTCATATTCAAAGAAAACCATTTTGAAATTGGCCATTCATTCTTCATAAAATACACATGATTTTTCCAGTGATGCTTTATCCATATGGCATCCTATGATATTTCAGAGTGCCAACAAACACTTTTTTTTCTTATGTCTTATTTTGAGGCAAGTTAATCTGTTTGTAATCAGGAAATACACATTTTTTTCTGTCATTGAAAATTTCTGGTTATTTCTAGCTTTCACAGGTACAATTATCCTAATATTCCTAATGTCCTGTTTTTAGATAATAATTATGGATACAATTAATGTTAATAGGTAGGAAGGGCAATTAATAAATTTACTCTGCCCAGTTTATTATCAAAGCATATGGATGGGCCATTACTGGCAACCCCAAATATCTATACTCTATATACTTCATAGAAAATAAAACCCTAAACTCTTTGTTTTATAACCGTAAGTACAATTTGAAATAATAATCATCAAGGAGTATTATCTAAACATAAGAAATTCATGATTTTCTCCAGATATTTTGGGTTTTTTTTGTTTTTCACGGAAAAAGACAATCACAGAGCTGCCCACTTGAATCATAGTGTCTTGAATTTCATGGACGTGCTTTTATGCAACTGTGCTTCAGCTTTATCCTTGGTTTTGGATTAAGAGCCCCAAGATAAAAGAAAAACAAAGAAAATTAATATATTTATTTCAGTGATGGCCACTATATCGCCCAATATCCCCATTATTGGGATTTAGGAAATAAATCCTCTTTAGTCTTATGCACTCTATGAACCTTATCACTAATTTTGTGTAAACTGTTTGTTGGACCTTAACAAAATTATAGCCTAATTTTTGAACAATTCTAACAGAAATAGAAAATGGAATATAGTCACCTCACCCAGCCTTATTCTTTTCTTTTTATTCTATTTCCATGATTCTTTCAATTACTTGTATTACTCTCTAGTCTTATAACTATTTTTATATGCTACTGTCAAATCACAAATGGATTATACTGTAACTAAGTCAACTCAAATTTATCATTTCTATAATTAGAATTCTATTTATATGCCATTTTCAGAGCCAATCATTTGATATAAGATATTCTTTTTTCTTCAAGATTTTAGTAAATATCTATAGATAATTACATTTGAAATTCATAAGTCAATCAGACATAGCAAATATATTTTAGATATTAGATACCAGCAAAGACCTTATTACTTGAGTAGTCAGTGCTGAGAATTAAAGAATAAACAAACACATAACCACTATCTGTGCTAATTTGTTTTCAATGCTTAGTCACAAGACATTTAAAGGGTGTTTTCGTTCATTTTAAATATCAAATGAAGGGGAGAAGTTATCTTTTCTCACAGACAAATCTAAATCAGAAATTGTCTAAAAGCAGTTATATTGATTTAGGCATAGTATATGTTTAAGAAATATGTTTAATTTGCATTGAATACATTAACTAAAACACACAGTTAACTCTATGCCTATTTTATTTAAAAGTTAGAGATGGAGACATTTGGCTTATTAAACAGTAGCCATATGATTTATGGACATAAATGATAAAGTATTTAACCTAGTGACTTTGAAAAAAATTACTTAATTTAGTTTGAATTCCCTTACTTAATATTAAGACCCTACAGATATATAAAGTACAAAATTATATAAAATTTTTCACCAAAATCAGTAAAAATATGAAATAAATATTTATTGAGTATTTACTGTGTCTATTCAGCCTAGCTGAATTCTATGCAAGATGCAAAGAAGTGTAAAACATAACCTTTACACATAAGCTTTACTGTCTCATCCAGAAAGCACATCTCCAGAAATAGACAAAGATTAATACAAAGAGGACATAATATATGTGGCTAGCCGCATCACAGTTCATGGCACTCAGTAGGAGCCCAGATAAATGTTTGATTAGTAAATTTTTTTTTAATATTAGTGGGAATGTAATATTGTCCTCTTCAAGTATTAAATAGTACTTGAGGTGGAAATTTAAACTATAAGTTGGATTACATGATGCAAAGTGGCAGGGTCAAAGAGCATCTTGCAGATAAGAAAATGTCTTGAGCCATGCAGAAATAAGAACACTGTGAAAAGAACATTGTAGGTTGACTTGCCTAGTTGAGAAAATAGCTTGGACTGAGTACTCGTGGGCATTAAATCTGGAAGGTTTGTTTCGATTACCAGGCTAAGGTGATGGAGACTTAGGTGGTTTCATGGAAACAGAAATGCTAAGTGGAGGAATTAGTTGTGTGGGAAAATTGTTGGTTCTAATTGAATTTTAATTGTTTGGTAATTTATGTTGGGTAAAACTTATATGTACAATTTCCTATAACTTTTTAAAATAATGAATTATTGCTTTGGAACTCACAGTATGTTGTTAGAGTAATTATTCCCAGTTTATTCAATGCTCTCTACAACCACAACTTGCATCATTCCCTCCACAGTCAAATTCTTGGCTTGACTATATTATTTGATTTACATAATAGGCTATAGCAAATCTTATACAAGGAGATATTTAAAAAATATTTACACATTGGGGTCTTCCCTCTCTTATTCTCTTGGAATCCAGTAACTGCCATGTCAATAAGTGCATTATCCAGCTGGAAGATGACAGACAATGTGGAACAGACACGCCATTTTAACCGATTTACTCCCATCCACAACCCAAGCCAGTCCCCAACTGACCTAAACTCTGACCACAGACACAAAAATAAACTCAGCTCAGACCAGCAGAACCATTCTCTGTTCCCAGCTCAAATTGCTGACCTGGGAAACTATACGCTAAATAAGTGGTTGTGTTAAGCCTCTTAGTTTTTGGTGATATTTTTACATGCAAAAGAGTTTTTGATAGAAAGCTGCATAAATGGGATTTCAGTCTGCTATATTCTTCAATGTGAATATTGTTTCTTTCATATGTATCATGTTTAAAAAGACATTTATAATGTTGCTAAGATTTGATATTCACTGTATGCCATATGATACACAGTTTATGTGCATTAGTTCCTTGATTCTCCTAAAACCATATTTTATATATTTTTTATACTCACACATATACACACACATTATGGTCTTGATCTTACAGCTGAGGAAATTGAAACTTTAAATAAGAACAGTTTTTTTTTTTTTTTTTTTGCAAGGTGAAGTAACTTGACTATGGATACGTAGCTAGCTATCAGCAGTGCTTGAATTCAAACTCATATGGGCTACTTTGATGGCCAGTGCTCTTAAACATTTTTCCCAGTGAGTTATTTCCCATATGAAATTCTTGAGTTATTTTAAGAAAA
The DNA here is from genome assembly GCF_003255815.1 of Theropithecus gelada. NCBI lineage: Eukaryota > Metazoa > Chordata > Mammalia > Primates > Cercopithecidae > Theropithecus > Theropithecus gelada. The sequence goes on along the minus strand of NC_037673.1, from coordinate 106,405,551 downwards.
TATACAAAAGCAAAAAATGAATATTAATAAGGGTAACAAGAAGATAAAAAGGATTGTTAATATTTCCTACTACATAAATTTTATGTAATAATTTTGCTTCTGGCTTCATTATATTTCCTTACCACTTTTTTTTTGTTCTGATTCTTCATTTACATTTTACTCTGCTATAGTACCTATGGCCCTCTGTACGTTGCTTTATAATTTTAATAAAATGGTAAATACACATGCACAGATAAAATAATGGATGATTAAAGTTGGGATTATAACCAGCTATGAAAATATGAGAAGATCTGAAGGGCTAAATTTTTTTTTCAGATTTATTGGCTGGAGCTGGGTAGCATACCGTTCACCTGACTGTAGATCTGGGCTCAGCATGGATTGCTGGACAGCCAGTCTCATTGATATAATGTGAAAAAGTCATTGTGATTTAAATTCACATTTTCTCAGCGATACAAATATAGTTGAGTATCTTTTCATTTTAGATTCACCATTTAAATTTTCTCTTTAGTGAATTGCCAGCTCAAAAATTGTTTCTTTTTTCTCTTGGGTTTTCTATTTTATCAGTTGTTTGGAGATCTTTGTAAATTCTGGATATAACTTCTTTCTTTAATGATTAGTCAACACTACTTTTGTTGCTATTGCTGAAATTGTTCCAGCTTTGGCCATTGGAAAAATTTTCAGTTTGTTCCTTGTGAACCTTTCACATTATCCTAATCATTGTGTTGATAGAATGTAGGACATATTCAATTTCAAGCTATTATGAATAATCATACTATAAACATTTTTGTAATATCTTATGATGAAAATGTTTATGTATTTCTGGTTGACCCATATGAAATGGCTGATATTCAAATGGCTTTTGTTGTCCAAACCTGTAATTTCATATGGCTCAATCTAGTATTGGGTATGGAAGAGGAGAATGACTGGATCATATGGAAGGCCTATATTAAACCTTAATAGCTCATGCCAAATAGCTTTTTAAAGTGTTTGAAAGTTCTTGTTGCTACACAACTGTTATGGGTTGACATGTGTAGCTCTCAAAAAGATATATTACAGTCCTACTTCTACTATCTCAGAATGTGAATCATGTTTGGAAATAGGGCCATTGTAGTTGTAATTAGTTAAGACAAGGTCATACTGGAGTAGATGGGCCCCTAATCCAATCAGATTGGTGTCTTTATAAGAAGGCAATCATGTGAAAACAAAGACACAGGGATAGAGCCATGTGGAGACAGAGATAAAGACTGGAGTGATATGTTTGCAAGCCAAGAAATTTCAAGTATTTTCAGCCATCACTAGAAGCTAGAAGAGAGGCATGATTCATCCTCAAAGCCCTCTGAAAGAACCAGCCTTATCGACCCCTTCCTTTCAGACTCCTAACCTCAGAAATGTGACATGATAAACTTCTGTTCTTTTTTTTTTTTTTTTTTTTTGAGACAGAGTCTCGCTTAGTCGCCCAGGCTGGAGTGCAGTGGCGCGATCTCGGCTCACTGCAAGCTCCGCCTCCCGGGTTCACGCCATTCTCCTGCCTCAGCCTCCCGAGTAGCTGGGACTACAGGCGCCCGCCGCTTCGCCCGGCTAATTTTTGCATTTTTAGTAGAGACGGGGTTTCACCATGTTAGCCAGGATGGTCTCGATCTCCTGACCTCGTGATCCGCCCGCCTCGGCCTCCCAAAGTGCTGGGATTACAGGCGTGAGCCACCGCGCCCGGCACTTCTGTTCTTTAAGTCACACATTTTGTGGTACTTTGTTCTCACAACACCAGGAACTAATACATAATCCTTACCAATACAAAAAAAAATTCAGCCTGTTTAATGTAGACATTCTGATGGATGTATAATAGCTTTCATTGTAGTTTTAATTTGCATTCACTTGTGACTAACGAAGCTGAGCATCTTTTTGTTTGCTTATTGGCCCTTTTGATATTCTCTTGTATAAATTGCCTACTAGAAATTTTGTCCCATTTTTAATTGGAATTTTTTCCTTTTTAATTTGTGGGAATTTTTGTATATATTATAAACCAGCTCTTTGTTGGTTTTAAAATATTTTCTTCTACTTTTTAGTTGCTTTTCATGCTATTAATAATTTAATTTCATGAATAGAGCTTTAAATAAATTGAATAGAGCTATTAAATAAATCTGACAAAATGTCATTCATTTTATCAAATTTATCCCTTATTATTAGGGTTTACTTGTATACTATTTAAGAAATATTTTCCTACCCCATGGTCAGAAAGATATCTTTCTATATTATCTGTTGGGAAAAATGGTTAAGATTAGGATTAGGTTTACAATTGATCTGAAATTATTATTATTATTATTATTTTTGTATAATGTAAAGTAAAACTCTCTGTATTTTTTTCTTTGTGATTATCCAATTGACCCAGAAGCATACATTAAAAACTCTGTAAAGGGGAAGAGCCACAATGGTTGACTAGATGTAGCTAGGAAGACCTTCTTTCACGAAGTTACTAGACCATTAAGAAGATTGGCATATTCTGAGCAGATCTTTGGAAGATGTAAGAGTGGACAGAGGAAGAATGCAGACCTTGAGCAGCTGGGAGGAAGCTGGGAACCCTGCATGGGATTGCCAATAAACAGGACTCATTCCTGGCCCCAGAGGGCCCCTAGAGGTGGGGTGAGTTAAACAGGCATGGGTTAGCCCACTCTTGCCATGGACCTACAGAATCCTAGCTGCAGGAGACCCCATAGTCCCCACGGACATTTGAGCTGGCAGAGATAGTTGCTTGGAGAGTTGGAAGGGAGTTGGCAGTGGATTTGGTGTGAGAATGGCTGTAGTGGAAAATGGCCAGGGATGCCCATCCTCCAAAGTTTACCATGCTTCTCTAGGAGTCTTTGGCCTTTGTTGACTGTTGGACTTGTACAGAACAGGGCTATCTTACCTGTGGGATGAGGCTAGTCTTATCTGAGCATCCCTTTGTCTGCTGGCCTCTCCCCGGGTCCCTGCCTTACCACACTCACTTGCAGTGCAGCCTCAGAGGCTTAACTGAGGTGCTTCCTAGAGGGCACCACCGTATCTCCTTTGCCTGAAGACCCTGCCTAATAATTGGAGAGTTCTGCAGATGGGCTTCCAGTAACACCCACTTATAGCCTTCCCCTACTGCTCTGCTGGTTATGCTTTCACCTACAGCTTTTCTCTACTGATATTCTGGCATGAATGTGCACATGGACCTCACTGCCACACAACCATTGGTGCACATGTACATGTACAGACCTTGCCATATCACTGCCCTGATGCTACTGGTACATAAGAGTGGGCCCCACTGCTACCACTCTAATGAAGGACTTCTGCTGGCATCCCCCATCAGAATGATGTTGCCAGCAGACCAGACCAGAAACACCTTGGCCACTCTAACACAACAGGCACCCAACTTCAAGTAGCTAGAGAACAGAGGCATGGGCATGGTCCCAGCCACCTAGGGTTAGAGCATATAGCCCACAATTGCTGGTCTGCACTTTGGCTACCTGAAATAATTCAGAAATAAAACAAGTTAATGGGACCAAACATATACCACAATTAAACCCTCAAGGAAATCAAAATATAAAAGCAAAAGCTGATCCAAAGCATAGCAACTTGAAAGATTAAAGAAACATCACACCACACAAATAAGAACCAGTACAAGAACTCTGGCAACTCAAAAAGCCAGAGTGTCTTTGATACAGTTTGGATCTATGTCCTCACCCAAGTCTCATGTTCAATTGTAATCCTCAGTGCTAGATATGGGGCCTGATGGGAGGTGATTGGATAATGGAAGAGATTTCTAATAGTTTAGCAGTTTAGCACCATCCCCCTAGTATTGTTCTTGTAACAGAGTTCTCACAAGATCTGATTGTTTAAAAGTGTGTAGAACTTCCCTTCTTTCTCTCTTCCTCCTTCTCCAGTCATGTAAGATATGCCTGCTTCCCCTTTTCCTTCCACCATGATTGTAAATTGCCTGAGGCCTCCCAAGAAGCCAAGCAGAAGTTACTATGCTTCCTGTATAGCCTGCTTAACCATGAGCCCATTGAACCTCTTTTCCTTATAAATTATCTATCTCAGGTATTTCTTTATAGCAGTATGAGAATGGATCAACATTAGTCTTCTTACCTCCAAACTACCACACTAGCTCTCCAGCAATGGTTCTTAACCAAACTAAAATGGCTGGAATGTCAAAGATAGAATTCAGAATCTGAATGACCAAGGAGATCAACAAGATTCAGGAGAAAGTTGAAATCCAATCTAAGAAATCTAAGGAATTCAGTAAAGTGATATATGAGCTGAAAGAGGAAATAGCCATTTTAAGAAAGAACAAAACTGATCTGATAGAGCTGAGAAACTCACTAGAAAAATTTCATAACATAATCAGAAATATTAACAGCAAAACAGATTAAGCTGAGGAAAGAATCTTGGAGCTCAAAGACGAGTTCTTCAAGTCAACTCAGTCATACAAAAATATATAAAAGAGAATAAAAATAATGAACAAAACCTCCAAGAAATATGGAATTATGTAAAGAGAACAAACTTATAACTTATTGGCATCCCTGAAAGAGAGGGAGACAAAGCAAACAGCTTGGAAAACATATTTAGAGATATTGCCAATGAAAATTTCCTTAACCTCACTGGAGAGGATGATATTCAAATTCAGAGCACCTAAGTGAGATACTATTCAAGATGACCATCATCAAGACTCATAGTTATCAGATTCTCCAAGATCAATGTAAAAGAAAAAATGTTAAAGGCAGCAAGAAAGAAGAGTCAGGTCACTTACAAAGGGAACCTCAACAGGCTAACAGCAGACCTTTCAGCAGAAACCCTACAAGCCAGAAGAAATTGGGAACCTATATTCTGCATCCTAAAAGAAACAAAATTCTGTCGGGCGTATAACCCGAGGCTGAGGTGGGTGGATCACCTGAGCTCAGGAGTTCAAGATCAGCCTGGGCAACAGTGCAAAACTCTGTCTCTACTCCAAATACAAAATATTAGCTGGGCGTGGTGGTGCATGCCTGTGGTCTCAACTACTCAGGAGGCTATGGTGGGAGGATTGCTTGATCCTGGGAGGCAGAGGTTGCAGTGAGCCGAGATTATGCTACTGCACTCCAGCCTGAGTGACAGATTGGGATGCCTGAGAGAGGGAGGAAGGAAGGAAGGAAGGAAGGAAGGAAGGAAGGAAGGAAGGAAGGGAGGGAGGGAGGGAGGGAGGGAGGGAGGGAGGGAAAGAGAAAGAGAAAGACAGAGAGAGAGAAAGAAAGAGAGAGAAAGAGAGAGAGAGAAAGGGGGGGAGGGGAGGAAGGGAGAGAGGGAAGGAAATTCCAACCAAGAGTTTCATATCTAACCGAACTAAGCTTCATAAGTGAAGGAGAAATAAAATCATTTTCAGACAAGTGAATACTAAGGGAATTTGTTGCCACCAGACCTGCCTTACAAGAAGTCTTTCAGGGAGTGCTAAACATGGAAATGAAAGACTGTTACTGGGCACTACAAAAATGCACTTAAGTACTTAGACTATTTATGCCATAAAACAACAACACAATGAAGACTACCCAACAACTGGCTAACAACACAATGACAGGATCAAATCCACACATATCAATATTAACCTTGAATTTAAATGGACTAACTACCCCACTTAAAAAGTACAAAGTGGCATAAAGAAGAAAGACCAACAGTATGCTGTTTCAAGAGACCAGTCTCACATGCAAGGATACCTATAGGTTCAAAGTGAAAGGATGGAGAAAGGCCTATCAAGCAGATGGAAAATTAAAGAACAGCAGGGGTTGCTATTCTCATTTCAGGCAAAACAGATTTTAAACCAACAATGATAAAAAGGAAAAGAAGGGCATTATGTAATTATAAAGGGATCAATTCAACAAGAAGACTTAACCATCCTAAATACATATTTACCCAACACTCATGCACCCAGATTCATAAAACAATTTCTTAAAGACCTACAAAAAGACTTAGATAACCACATAATAATAGTGAGAGACTTCAACATTCCACTGACAGAGAGATCATCAAGGCAGAAAACTAACAAAAATATTCAGGACCTAAACTTGACACGTTACCAAAAGGACCTAACAGAAATCTACAGAGCACTCCGTCAAACAACACCAGAATATACATTCTTCTTATCTGCGTATTGCACATACTCTAAAATAGGCAAGATGCTTGGCCATAAAGCAATTCTCAACAAATTAAGGGAAAAATACAAAATCATACCAATTACACTCTTAGAGAATAAAAATGGATATCAATACCAAGAAAATCTCTCAAAACCATACAATTACAAGTAAATTAAGCAACCTCCTCCTAAATGATTTTTGGGTGAACAATGAAATTAAAGCAGATATCAATAAATTTTTCAAAACTTATGAAAACAAAGATACAACATACCAGAATCTCTAGGACATAGCTAAAGCGGTGTTAACAGGGAAGTTTATAGCACTAAACACCCACATGAAAATGTTTAAACGATCTCAAATTAACAACCTAACATCACACCTAGAGGAACTAGAAAAACAAGAGCAAACCAACCTCAAAGCTAGTAGAAGAAAATAACCAAAATAAGAGCTGAACTGAATGAAATGAAGATGCAAACCTCCCTCAAATAAAACCCCCAAAATCCGTACAAATGATCAACAAAACCTCTATGCACACAAACTAGAAAACCTAGAAGGAATGGATAAATTCCTGGAAACACACAACCTCCCAAGGTTGAACCAGGAAGAAATCAAAACCCTACATAGACCAATGATAAGTTCTAAAATTGAATCAGTAGTAAATAACCTAACAACTACAAAAAGCCTTAGACCAGATGGATTCACAACCTGATTACACCAGATGTAAAAAGAAGAGCAGGCATCAATCATATTGAAACTATTCCAAAAAATTGAGGAGGAAGAAGTACTCCTCTTTACCTCATTCTATGAGGCCAGAATCATTCTGATACCAAAACCTGGCAAAAACAAACAGAAAAAGAAAACCTCAGGTCAATATCCCTGACGAACATTGACCCAAAATCTTCAACAAAATACAATCCTAACACATCAAAAAGATAACCCACTATGATCAAGTAGGGTTTTGTATTAGTGAGGGTTCTCTAGACGGAAAGACCTAATGGAATAGATATATATGTATCTAAAATGCAGTTTATTAAGTTTTAACTCACATGATCACAAGGTCCCACAACAGGCCATCTGTAGGCTGAGGAACAAGGAGAGCCAGTCCAAGTTCCAAAACTGAAGAACCTGGAGTAGCGGGGAATTGGGGGCAGACAGCATCCAGCACGGGAGAAAAGTGTAGGCTGGGAGGCTAGGCCAGTCTCTCTTTTCACATTTTTCTGCCTGTCTATATTCTAGCCTTGCTGGCAGCTGATTAGATTGTGCTCACTCAGATTAAGGGTGGGGGTCTGCCTTTCTCAGCCCACTGACTCAAATGTTAATCTCCTTTGGCAACACCCTCACAGACACACCCAGGATCAATACTTTGTATCCTTCAATCCAATCAAGTTGACACTCAGTATTAACCATTGCAGCTTTATTCCTGCAATGCAAGGTTGATTCAACATATGCAAAACAGTAAATGTGATTCGTCATAACAGAACTAAAAACAAAAACCACATTATCATCTTAATAGATGCAGAAAAGACATTCAATAAAATTCAACATCTCTTCATGTTAGGAACCCTCAACAAACAAGGAATTGAAGCACATACCTCAAAATAAGAGTCATCTATGACTAATCCACAGTTAACATTATATTGAACAATTTACCTGAAAGCGTTTCCCTTGAGAAACAAAACAAGACAAGGATGCCCACTGTCACTACTCCTATGCAACATCATACTGGAAGTCCTAACCAGAGCAGTCAGGCAAGACATGAAATACAGCCATCCAAATAGGAAGAGAAAAAGTTAAATTACTTATCTTACAAGATGATATGACTCTATATCTAGAAAACCCCATAGTCTATTTCCAAGGACTTTTAGATCTCATAAAGTACTTCAGCAAAGTTTCAGGATACAAAATCAGTGTACGAAAATCACTAGCATTCCTAAACACCAATAATATCCAAGCTAAAAGACAAATAAAGATGCAATACCATTCACAATAGTCACAAAAAGAATAAAATGAAAAGGAATACAGCTCAACAGGGGAAAAAAAAAGATATGTACAAGAATTACAAAAGACTGCTAAAAGAAATCAGAAATGAGACGAATGGCAAAGCATTTCACACTCACAGATACAATGAATCAATAATGTTAAAATGGCCATACTGCCCAAAGCAATATGCTATTGAACTACCAATATTTTTTCACAGAATTAGAAAAAAAAGTCTATTCTAAAATTCATATGGAACCATAAAAGAGCCAGAATAGCCAAAGCAATCCTAAAGAAAACAAAGCCAGAGGGATTACACTACCCAACTACAAACTATACTACAAAGCTACAGTAACCAAAACAGCATGGTACTGGTACAAAAACAGACACATAGACCAATGGAACAAGATAGAGAACCTAGAAATAAAGCTGCATACCCACAACCATCTGATCTTTGATGAAGTTGACAATAACAATGAGGAAGGGATTCCCTATTCAATAAGTGGTGCTAGGATAACTGGCTAACTATATGCAGAAGACAGAAACTGGACTCCTTCCTTATACCATACACAAAAATTAACTCAAGATTAATTAGTGACTAAAATGTGAGATCAAAAACTATAAAAACCCTAGAAGAAGACCTAGGGAATACCATTCTGGATATAGGCTCTGGCAAAGATTTATGCATGAATAGGTTTTCATTCTCTTAATTATGTTTAATGATAAATTATATATTTGCAGATATACATTAAGTGTATGAAGATTTAAAATAGAGGTTTCATATTTCTCTTGAATATGAATATATAAGCTTGAATAAGCTTGAGTCATTATTATGAAATTTTACTTATTATTTCTACCAATGCTGCTTATATTAAAGCCTGATCTTTTTCATATTAGTATATGTACATTAGCTGCCTATGGATTAACATTTGCATGAAATGTATTTTTTCATTGTTTGTTCTTAAACTTTTTATGTCTTTATATAAGGTATGTTTCTTTTAAGCATGGTATTTTTAACCCCAATAGTTGAAAGACAATCTTCACCTTTTACTTGTATACTTACATATAATGTAATTTTTGATATATATTGTTTTATTATTTAACCAACCTATTTTATTTTATCGAGGGCATTTTTCAGAAAGTCTTATTTTCTTGTATTAATCAAATATTTTTATCATTGCATTATTTTCTCTATTAGTTTGTTAGTAATTTGGTACTCTAAATACATATTGTGGCTATTTTCAGAATTGCAATATGCCTCATTAATTTATTAGAGGCTAATCTAAATTATTACTTTTACCACTTACTTGAAAATTCTAGAACTTTAGAATATTGTTTTACACATTTTATTTCTACTTGTATTTTTACTACTCTAAACATTATTATTCTTTTAGATGAGCCGAAATATATTTTGTTACTATCTTATTCTTCATTTCTTTCTGTATTTTTATGCCACTATGTATGTTCAATTTCCTTCTATGTGATGAACCTACTTATGCATATAGAATTTTAGGTTGACATATTTTTAGCATTTATAAATGTAAAGTCATTTATTTGGCTTCTGTCATTTCTGTTGAGAAATCAGTTGTCAGCCAAATAGTTCTTCATTTTAAATTAATGTATTTTTTCATTTCTCTGGTTTTAGGGTTTCCCTGTTGGGCTTTTAGAAATGTTAATAAGATAAATCCAATGTAGTTCTGCTTGTATTTTTCTTGCTCAACATTTGCAGGGTATGTGAATACTGTGGGTTGATATTTTTTCATCAGTTCTGGAATATTCTTTGCCATGAAGTTTTCAACTACTACTTCCACTCCATTGTCTCTTATTTTCTCTGAGATTTCTATTACAAAAATGTTAGACTTGGCAGGGCATGGTGGCTCACGTCTCTGATCCCAGCACTTTGGGAGGCCGAGGCAGGTGGATCACAAAGTCAGGAGTTCAAGACCAGCCTGGCCAAGATTGTGAAACCCTGTCTCTACTTAAAAAAAAAGAAAAAAAAGTGCAAAAATTAGCCAGGCGCGGTGGCAGGCACCTATAATCCCAGCTACTTGGGAGGCTGAGGCAAGACAATCTCTTGAACTCAGAGGGGGAGGTTGCAGTGAGCCATGATCAGGCCACTGCAGTCCAGCCTGGGCACCAGAGTGAGACTCCGTCTTAAAAAAAAAAAAAAAGATTAGACTTTACACTCTGCCTTTTATTCTTAAGAAACACATTTCACTCAGTAAATGTTCAAGGCTTATTCATATTCTAGATTAGGGGTTGGCAAGCTTTTTCTTAAAAGGCAAAATAGTAAATGTTTTAGGCATTGTGGGCTCAGAGGCAAAATCCAAGTTATTATGTTGGTACTTTTAAAACCATTTAAAATGTAACCATTTATAAATGTAAAAATCATTCTTAGCTCTTAGGCTGTGGGGGAAAAAAAAAAAAAAAAAAAAAAAAAAAAACACGAAAGAAAAAGGCTGGATTTGGCCTGTGGGTGGTAGTTTGCCAAACCCTGTTCTAGATTATCTTAAGTTGTTTTTTTGTTTTTTTTTGTTTTTTTTTGTTTTTTTTTTTTTTTACTGTAGCATTTCCATATATATTTTTAAATCAACTTGTCAAGTTCCATTTTTTAAAAAGCATGTCAACTTGGATTTTTGTTGGGTTTTCATTGAATCTAGAGTGCTATTTGGTGGTAATTGATACATATCATTATAATGTATAATAGGTAATTCATGGATATTTACATCCTGCCACTTTTTCAGGTATTTCCCAATTTCTATCAATAATGTTTTGTGTATTTCTAGCTGTTTGATATGTGTATTTTGTTGTAAAATATATATCATAAGGTTACAAATATATGTATATATAGAATTTGTACTGGTTTATACAAACATAATTTAGTTTTGTGTGTTAATCCTTTACCCACCAATCTTATTAAATTGTTTTTATAGTTCAAAAGTTTATTTTTTACATAAAAATTCATGTTTTTTTGCAAGCATCACAAACATTTTTACATTTTCTTATCTTATTTTACTGGTTAGTCACTTTTAGTACAGGACTGAATACAAATGATGATGCTGGACATGTATGTTTTACGTGAGCCTCATAAGGAAGAGCTTTCAACATTTTCACATTACATTTTTTTAAGAAATGCCTCCCATAAATTAAAACTCACTTTTTCCAAGTTTAACAAGAACTTTTATTATGAATTCATATAGAATTTTACCAAATAAATTTCATGCATCTTTTGGTATGATTGACAGATTTTTCCATAGTTCTGTTACTATTGTAAATTATAATGTTTGATTTTCTTTTGTTGACCAATAATTGCATTCCTGGAATAAAAATAACATGGAGATGATGTAAATATTGCTCTATTTGCTTTAATAATACTTTAAGATTTTGCATTTGTATTCATGCATGTGATTGTTCCATAATATTTCTTTCTTATATTTTTAAGTTTTTATAGGAAAGTTATTCTTGGCTAATGAAGTGAATTGGGAAATTATATTTTTTTATTTTTTATTGATTTTTGTTGTTTTTCTTTCTTTCTTTTACTTTTTTTTTTATTATACTTTAAGTTCTAGGGTACATGTGCATAACGTGCAGGTTTGTTACATATGTATACTTGTGCCATGTTGCTGTGCTGCACTCATCAACTCGTCAGCACCCATCAACTCGTCATTTACATCAGGTATAACTCCCAATAAAATCCCTCCCCTCTCCCCCCTCCCCGTGATAGGCCCTGGTGTGTGATGTTCCCCTTCCCAAGTCCAAGTGATCTCATTGTTCAGTTCCCACCTATGAGTGAGAACATGTGGTGTTTGGTTTTCTGTTCTTGCGATAGTTTGCTGAGAATGATGGTTTCCAGGTGCATCCATATCCCTACAAAGGACACAAACTCATCCTTTTTTATGGCTGCATAGTGTTCCATGGTGTATATGTGCCACATTTTCTTAATCCAGTCTGTCACTGATGGACATTTGGGTTGATTCCAAGTCTTTGCTATTGTGAATAGTGCTGCAATAAACGTACGTGTGCATGTGTCTTTATAGCAGCATGATTTATAATCCTTTGGGTATATACCCAGTAATGAGATGGCTGGGTCATATGGTACTTCTAGTTCTAGATCCTTGAGGAATCGCCATACTGTTTCCCATAATGGTTGAACTAGTTTACAATCCCACCAACAGTGTAAAAGTGTTCCTATTTCTCCACAGCCTCTCCAGCACCTGTTGTTTCCTGACTTTTTAATGATTGCCATTCTAACTGGTGTGAGATGGTATCTCATTGTGGTTTTGATTTGCATTTCTCTGATGGCCAGTGATGATGAGCATTTTTTCATGTGTCTGTTGGCTGTATGAATGTCCTCTTTTGAGAAATGTCTGTTCATATCCTTTGCCCACTTTATGATGGGGTTGTTTGTTTTTTTCTTGTAAATTTGTTTGAGTTCTTTGTAGGTTCTGGATATTAGCCCTTTGTCTGATGAGTAGATTGCAAAAATTTTCTCCCATTCTGTAGGTTGCCTGTTCACTCTAATGGTAGTTTCTTTTGCTGTGCAGAAGCTCTTTAGTTTAATGAGATCCCATTTGTCAATTTTGGCTTTTGTTGCCGTTGCTTTTGGTGTTTTAGACATGAAGTCCTTGCCCATGCCTATATCCTGAATGGTACTACATAGGTTTTCCTCTAGGGTTTTTATGGTATTAGGTCTAACATTTAAGTCTCTAATCCATCTTGAATTAATTTTCGTATAAGGAGTAAGGAAAGGATCTAGTTTCAGCTTTCTACTTATGGCTAGCGAATTTTCCCAGCACCATTTATTAAATAGGGAATCCTTTCCCCATTTCTTGTTTCTCTCAGGTTTGTCAAAGATCAGATGGCTGTAGATGTGTGGTATTATTTCTGAGGACTCTGTTCTGTTCCATTGGTCTATATCTCTGTTTTGGTACCAGTACCATGCTTTTTTGGTTACTGTAGCCTTGTAGTATAGTTTGAAGTCAGGTAGCGTGATGCCTCCAGCTTTGTTCTTTTGACTTAGGATTGTCTTGGAGATGCGAGCTCTTTTTTGGTTCCATATGAACTTTAAAGCAGTTTTTTCCAATTCGTTGAAGAAACTCATTGGTAGCTTGATGGGGATGGCATTGAATCTATAAATTACCTTGGGCACTATAGACATTTTCACGATTTTGATTCTTCCTATCCATGAGCATGGTATGTTCTTCCATTTGTTTATGTCCTCTTTGATTTCACTGAGCAGTGGTTTGTAGTTCTCCTTGAAGAGGTCCTTTACATCCCTTGTAAGTTGTATTCCTAGGTATTTTATTCTCTTTGAAGCAATTGTGAATGGAAGTTTATTCATGATTTGGCTCTCTGTTTGTCTGTTACTGGTGTATAAGAATGCTTGTGATTTTTGCACATTAATTTTGTATCCTGAGACTTTGCTGAAGTTGCTTATCAGCTTAAGGAGATTTTGGGCTGAGACAATGGGATTTTCTAAATATACAATCATGTCATCTGCAAACAGGGACAATTTGACTTCTTTTCCTAACTGAATACCCTTGATTTCTTTCTCTTGCCTGATTGCCCTAGCCAGAACTTCCAACACTATGTTGAATAGGAGTGGTGAGAGAGGGCATCCCTGTCTTGTGCCAGTTTTCAAAGGGAATTTTTCCAGTTTTTGCCCATTCAGTATGATATTGGCTGTGGGTTTGTCATAAATAGCTCTTATGACTTTGAGATACGTTCCATCAATACCGAATTTATTGAGCGTTTTTAGCATGAAGGGCTGTTGAATTTTGTCAAAAGCCTTTTCTGCATCTATTGAGATAATCATGTGGTTCTTGACTTTGGTTCTGTTTATATGCTGGATTATGTTTATTGATTGATTTGCAAATGTTGAACCAGCCTTGCATCCCAGGGATGAAGCCCACTTGATCATGGTGGATAAGCTTTTTGATGTGCTGCTGAATCTGGTTTGCCAGTATTTTATTGAATATTTTTGCATCCATGTTCATCAGGGATATTGGTCTAAAATTCTCTTTTTTTGTTGTGTCTCTGTCAGGCTTTGGTATCAGGATGATGTTGGCTTCATAAAATGAGTTAGGGAGGATTCTCTCTTTTTCTATTGCTTGGAATAGTTTCAGAAGGAATGGTACCAGCTCCTCCTTGTACCTCTGGTAGAATTCAGCTGTGAATCCATCTGGTCCTGGACTTTTTTTGGTTGGTAGGCTATTAATTATTGCCTCAATTTCAGAGCCTGCTATTGGTCTATTCAGGGATTCAACTTCTTCCTGGTTTAGTCTTGGAAGAGTTTAAGTGTCCAGGAAATTATCCATTTCTTCTAGATTTTCTAGTTTATTTGCGTAGAGGTGTTTATAGTATTCTCTGATGGTAGTTTGTATTTCTGTGGGATTGGTGGTGATATCCCCTTTATCATTTTTTATTGCATCTATTTGATTCTTCTCTCTTTTCTTCTTTATTAGTCTTGCTAGCGGTCTAGTAATTTTGTTGATCTTTTCAAAAAACCATCTCCTGGATTCATTGATTTTTTGGAGGGTTTTTTGTGTCTCTATCTCCTTCAGTTCTGCTCTGATCTTAGTTATTTCTTGCCTTCTGCTAGCTTTTGAATGCATTTGCTCTTGCTTCTCTAGTTCTTTCAGTTGTGGTGTTAGAGTGTCAATTTTAGATCTTTCCAGCTTTCTCTTGTGGGCATTTAGTGCTATAAATTTCCCTCTACACACTGCTTTCAATGTGTCCCAGAGATTCTGGTATGTTGTATCTTTGTTCTCATTGGTTTCAAAGAACATCTTTATTTCTGCCTTCATTTCATTATGTACCCCGTAGTCATTCAGGAGCAGGTTGTTCAGTTTCCATGTAGTTGAGCAGTTTGATTGAATTTCTTAGTCCTGAGTTCTAGTTTGATTGCACTGTGGTCTGAGAGACAGTTTGTTACAATTTCTGTTCCAGTACGTTTGCTGAGGAGTGCTTTACTTCCAATTATGTGGTCAATTTTGGAATAAGTGCGATGTGGTGCTGAGAAGAATGTATATTCTGTTGATTTGGGGTGGAGAGTTCTATAGATGTCTATTAGGTCTGTTTGCTGCAGAGATGAGTTCAATTCCTGGATATCCTTGTTAACTTTCTGTCTTGTTGATCTGTCTAATGTTGACAGTGGGGTGTTGAAGTCTCCCATTATTATTGTATGGGAGTCTAAGTCTCTTTGTAAGTCTCTAAGGACTTGCTTTATGAATCTGGGTGCTCCTGTATTGGGTGCATATATATTCAGGATAGTTAGCTCTTCCTGTTGAATTGATCCTTTTACAATTATGTAATGGCCTTCTTTGTCTCTTTTGATCTTTGATGTTTTAAAGTCTGTTTTATCAGAGACTAGGATTGCAACCCCTGCTTTTTTTTGTTCTCCATTTGCTTGGTAAATCTTCCTCCATCCCTTTATTGTGAGCCTATGTATGTCTCTGCATGTGAGATGGGTCTCCTGAATACAGCAGACTGATGGGTCTTGACTCTTTATCCAGTTTGCCAGTCTGTGTCTTTTAATTGGAGCATTTAGTCCATTTACATTTAAGGTTAATATTGTTATGTGTGAACTTGATCCTGCCATTATGATATTAACTGGTCATTTTGCTCGTTAGTTGATGCAGTTCCTTCCTAGCCTAAATGGTCTTTACATTTTGGCATGTTTTTGCAATGGCTGGTACCAGTTGTTCCTTTCCATGTTTAGCGCTTCCTTCAGGGTCTCTTGTAAGGGAGGCCTAGTGGTGACAAAATCTCTAAGCATTTGCTTATCTGTAAAGGATTTTATTTCTCCTTTACTTATGAAACTTAGTTTGGCTGGATATGAAATTCTGGGTTTAAAATTCTTTTCTTTAAGAATGTTGAATATTGGCCCCCACTCTCTTCTGGCTTGCAGAGTTTCTGCCGAGAGATCTGCTGTTAGTGTGATGGGCTTCCCTTTGTGGGTAACCCGACCTTTCTCTCTGGCTGCCCTTAAGATTTTTTCCTTCATTTCAACTTTGGTGAATCTGGCAATTATGTGTCTTGGAGTTGCTCTTCTTGAGGAGTATCTTTGTGGCGTTCTCTGTATTTCCTGGATTTCAATGTTGGCCTGCCCTACTAGGTTGGGGAAGTTCTCCTGGATGATATACTGAAGAGTGTTTTCCAACTTGGTTCCATTTCCCCCCTCACTTTCAGGCACCCCAATCGACGTAGATTTGGTCTTTTTACATAATCCCATACCTCTTGCAGGCTTTGTTCATTTCTTTTTCTTCTTTTGTCTTTTGATTTCTCTTCTCACTTCATTTCATTCATTTGATCCTCAATCACTGATACTCTTTCTTCCAGTTGATGGAGTCGGTTACTGAAGCTTCTGCATTTGTCACGTATTTCTCGTGTCATGGTTTTCATCTCTTTCATTTCGTTTATGACCTTCTCTGCATTAATTACTCTAGCCATCAATTCTTCCACTTTTTTTTCCAAGATTTTTAGTTTCTTTGCGCTGGGTACATAATTCCTCCTTTAGCTCTGAGAAGTTTGATGGACTGAAGCCTTCTTCTCTCATCTCGTCAAAGTCATTCTCCGTCAAGCTTTGATCCGTTGCTGGTGATGAGCTGCGCTCCTTTGTCGGGGGAGATGCGCTCTTATTTTTTGAATTTCCAGCTTTTCTGCCCTGCTTTTTCCCCATCTTTGTGGTTTTATCTGCCTCTGGTCTTTGATGATGATGGTGACGTACTGATGGGGTTTTGGTGTAGGTGTCCTTCCTGTTTGATGGTTTTCCTTCTAACAGTCAGGACCCTCAGCTGTAGGTCTGTTGGAGATTGCTTGAGGTCCACTCCAGACCCTGTTTGCCTGGGTGTCTGCAGCAGAGGCTGCAGAAGATAGAATATTGCTGAACAGCGAGTGTACCTGTCTGATTCTTGCTTTGGAGGCTTCCTCTCAGGGGTGTACTCCAGCCTGTGAGGTGTGGGGTGTCATACTGCCCCTAGTGGGGGATGTCTCCCAGTTAGGCTACTCAGGGGTCAGGGACCCACTTGAGCAGGCAGTCTGTCCCTTCTCAGATCTCAACCTCCATGTTGGGAGATCCACTGCTCTCTTTAAAACTGTCAGACAGAGTCGTTTGCGTCTGCAGAGGTTTCTGCTGCTTCTGTTGTTGTTTACTGTGTCCTGTCCCCAGAGGTGGAGTCTACAGAGACAGGCAGGTTCCCTTGATCTGCTGTGAGCTCCAGCCAGTTCGAGCTTCCCAGCGGCTTTGTTTACCTACTTAAGCCTCAGCAATGGTGGGCGCCCCTCCCCCAGCCTCACTGCTGCCTTGCCGCAAGATCACAGACTGCTGTGCTAGCAATGAGGGAGGCTTCGTGGGCGTGGGACCCTCCCCACCAGGGATGGGATATAATCTCCTAGTGTGCCTGTTTGCTTAAAGTGCAGTATTGGGGTGGGAGTTCCCCAATTTCCCAGGTGTTGTGTGTCTCAGTTCCCCTGGCTAGGAAAAGGGATTCCCTTTCCCCTTGTGCTTCCCAGGTGAGGTGATGCCTCACCCTGCTTCAGCTCTCGCTGGTCGGGCTGCAGCAGCTGACCAGCACCGATTGTCCGGCACTCCCTAGTGAGATTAACCCAGTACCTCATTTGAAAATGCAGAAATCACCGGTCTTCTGTGTCGCTCGCCCTGGGAGTTGGAGACTGGAGCTGTTCCTATTCGGCCATCTTGCTCCGCCCCGAGAAGTGGTATTTTTTTAACCTGAAAATTACTGTCTTCAAATTGAAACAGTATATTTACATTTACTCTCACTACAATATATTTGTATGTATTTCTATTTTTTGTTATTTACTATTCTATAGATGACAGAAACATCTATAGATGTTTCTTGTTCTTTTAAAATAAATATTTGCCTTTTGGCAAAAGATTTTGTTTTTTTAATTATACCATTCCACCCCACCCCCTTTACTTGTTTGGTGCTTACACATTCTTTTACTGTTACCTGTTACCTCTGATTTTACAAAATAAATTCTTGAATTATTAAAATCTAATGTAAATAAATTTTATACTTTCCTGGACCATGAAATTGTCTTATAATATTTTAAGTCCATTTATACCCCCTTACTTATGCAATTCTGTTTAGCATTTTAATTTTGTGTATGTATATCTGGATTTGTTCGTGTATGTATGTGTGCATGTGTGTGTGTTTATAGACATCAGTATATTATTATTGCTTTGTGTAATCAATATTCTTCAAGCTTACCCACATATTTAAAAGTTTCTTTCCTTACTCTTCTTCTTTGAATCCTTGAATCGCTGGCCTTCTGTGTGGTATTATTTTTCTTCTGCTCGAAGAAAACACTTTCGTAGCCTTTTAGTGAGCGTCTGCTGATGTTGAATTCTGTCAGTGTTCATTTATTTGCTTTTTTTTTTTGGAGATGGAGTCTAGCTATGTCACCCAGGCTGGAGTGCAGCAGCATGTTCTCAGTTCACTGCAACCTTCGCCTCCTGGGTTCGAGCTATTCTCCTGCCTCAGACTCCCAAGTAGCTGGGACTACAGGCATGTGCCACCATGCCTGGCTAATTTTTGTATTTTTAGTAGAGACAGGATTTCACCATGCTGGCCAGGCTGATTTTGAACTGCTGACTTCAAGTGATCTGCCCATCTCGGCCTCCCAAACTTCTAGGATTACAGATGTGAGCCATTGTGCCTGGTTGAGAAGCTTTTTATTCAATTTGATTTTGAAGGATGATTTCATTGACTAAGAATAATATCTTGTCATAGATGAAACATAAATTTAGGTGTCCAATTGCCGTGTTTATTTTACTCCTAGCCAGTGTTTTGGCTTGCATCATTTTTATGACTTAGGTTGTAAAAGATTTTTTTCATTTTATTATTAGATGGTATCAAATTCAGTATTAGCATGTCTGCACTAGGTCTTAGGAGTACTAATGTCTAAACTAACTTCCTCAAATTTTCCATACCTAATTATTCAAAAGGCTAAAGTGATTAGCATCTGTGCGGGTCTCAGTTTTTCTTTCTGTCTTCCTTGTGCTTGTGACTCAGTTGTTAGGCCTATGTGATTTTTTAACTTTCCTGAATTTCACAAATAAAATTTCTTCCCTCTGATGCCTAATTTTACTGAGTAAAAAAACAAACATTTATTTATATTTTTTAAAGCTGCTTTCTTAAGGAAGTTAATAATGGAAACTTTGACTAAGTTAAACAGCCTAATGCCACATATACAAATAAGACAAAACAAGACAAAATGATTGCCTTTGATCTATAGGTAAAATGTTTTAGAAAAATTTTTTTGAATTGATTAAAATTATATTTTCTTACCTAAAATAGTCAGAAATGTTCTATGTAAGTTAAATTAAGCACATCTTACAGGTGTGCTTAATTTTACAAGTAAAACTTGAGCATAATACATTTAAGGTTTTTTTTTGTCTTTTTTCCTTTTTTTTTTTTTTTTTTTTTTTGGTACTGTCATGGCAACACTTATTTTCGGTAACAAAACTCCAAAGGTTGGTTATTTCTAAATGTTCTTATATTTCCTTAATAACTTGCTAATTTCCCAAATCCCTTAAACTAACTTATAATATTTTCCTGTGGTACCTCTTTGAACAAGTTCTATGGTATAAACTACATAAAACCTTTCATTTCACAAGGATTTAAAAAATTAGTCTTCAGACACTCTCTCACTACTCCATGTGAATTAGGGAACATCTATAAAACACCTATACAGTGAAGGCTTGTGCCTCAGACACTTAGATCTAAAAGAAAACATGTATTCCACTCTTATTTAAGTTATTGCAAATAACTATGTTTATAGCACAACCTTTGTTCTTTCTCTCCTTTCCTAATATTTGCTTCAAAAACCTTTTTTTATACAATGGTATTATCACCTACATAGAGTGAAACATAACTTTATTTATAAACTACTATACATTCTAAGGTGAAGGAATTATTTCATAAGGGTTGAATATAATGGTATGTTCATGGAATTAAGTAGAAATTTTCTCTTTTTATGCTTTAAAATAAATAAGCAATTTATATGATAAACTACTGAATTTCATAAATACAATTTTAAATTTAATACTTCAATTTATCTACAACACTGGTAAATCCATTTCTAACTAAATTATCTACTCTCTCTACATTATCGACTTTCTTTACATCGTCTACTCTCATCTTGTATGTTTTTTATCCATGATAACATTTTATCATCTATAACTCTTGTTATATTTGTTCATAAAATTTGATGCTTCTTGGAAGTTGGAGGAGAGGTGAAATATTTAATAAGCAAATTTGAAATGAAAAACAATTCTGAATAGATCCTGAAACATGAGCCCTTCATGTGACAAATTCAATACAAACCCAACTGTTGCCTGAGTATTTGGGAAAGAAATAAAAAAACTGTCATATACTCACAGTGGCATAATAAACAAATGTTAATTGATGTGCTTTGTTTGAAATACTTCCAGGGAGACTTGCAATGAGCAAGGTTTTTCTATATAGGCAATTCAGCAGCATATGCTGGCACATCTAGGAAAAGTCATTATGTATAAGTGTTTTCTGCCATCTGGTATATGACCTAAAATATCAAAAAGAAATATGTACAGCTAAAATGAATATGTGAATTTGTTGAGAGTACCTTTGACTCATCAGGTAAAGCACTTTGTGGTTAACATTTTATGGTGCAATCTTTAAGACAAAATTTGTTTTTATTCTTAATGATATTTCCATATCCCTAATGTACCCTGTAGAGCAGCAAAACAGAACAAACAACAGTATTAGTCCCTATTTTCTCAGTGCCTATTTATCTCCTCCTCCACATGTGGCTTTACTTTGGACATAAATAGCAACAGTTTGGAAAGTGAGCTGTATTTTTGGATAAGTATAGATCCTTAAATACTTATCAATAGAATGTCAATGTAACAAATACATTGTTTTAAGAAAACAAAATATAATATTGTAATTTTTATATAAAAACAGTTTTTGTAGTGCCTTTATCATGCACCAGGTACTGTACAAAGTATCTGTTATATACATATATATAATGTATATTAACTCATTTGAGCCCCACAGCTCTCCTACCACCATCATCGTCCATGCAGATCAAGGATTTGAGTTTTAAACAGAATAAAATGAGGTGCTGGTAGTGGGTGCACTGTGAGTGAGCTTAACTCAAAGGCTCTAACATTTCTACTATTTCGTGCTTTCCCTGAAATTAAATATAAACAAGGAACTAACATTTATTGAAACACTTTCATGTGCTAGAGACTGTACTATAAAATATATGCTTTTTGTCACTTACACTTTGAAGTTTAAGGAAAAAAATTATTGTCAGAAACAAGTTAGATATTTCAGCAAGATTACTTAAGGAAAGGTAAGGACATTTTAAAAAGAGAGACAGACTGTGAGAGAAGGGAAGAGAATTTGTAGCAAGCTGCTGCAATGGTTTGAAATTATTTTTTCCTTTTGTCTCTTATGTCAAAAATAATGTGAGTTAGCTCAAATTTTGTTGTGTTTGCTACATTTCTCTAATTATTGGTGGAAAATTCAGAACTTTATGAAGGCCCTTTTTTTTTTTTTTTTTTTTTGATATGTGTGTATTGCTACTACATCCTAATTCCTTTGGGCTGATTTATCCATTTTCTTCCTGTATTAATGCGGGCTTTTGCCATCTTTATGCCCAACACAAAGGCAAAGGGTAAGCTTCTGTTCCTGCCTTTGGTTAAAATATGTATGTGAAGGAAATAGTCTTCAAGAATACTACTTTTCCAATGTTAATAGTAAATCAACAAAGTTATATATATTTTTTTAATTCCCATTTGTTTATTAATAAAAATAAATGTCATTTTCTAATAATGTAATAATAACACGAAACCCTGAATTTTTACAATCTTCAGGGGCATCACTAAAAAATAAGAATACATGATCAAAATGTAAATAAATGGTTAAAGATGGTCTTTGAGGTAATGTTCACTTCCAGGCTAAATGGTAGTAAATTTATACATTTGGAATCTATTGTAAAAGATGTTCATTAATATTTTGTTTAAGTCTACCCTCAAGAAGTATAGACAAATTTATGCATAGATGGCATTCAAGTCTCTTAATATTGAAGCATATTAGAATAATGGCTTTAAGAGAAGAAGGAAGAAAACTATAGAAGACAACTCTAGAAGTATAATCATGATCTTATTTGATACATTTGCTAATATAAAAGTTATGTTATAACCAAACTGTTTTGGCATGGCAGAGGTTAGATAGAGTCTTCCTGGGTTGATGGTGGGAGTTGCTGCAAAGGCCAGAACTCTAGTGCTCTGTCCTAGGGAAGACCTGAAAAGCACTAATATCTGTTGACCTTCTCACTGTCTACAAGACAGATCATCCTATATGATGTGTGTTAACCTCCATAAAACTAAAAGGTATTTATTATCCCCATATCACAGATGAAAAATAAGACAGAACAAAACTAAACACAAAACAATCCTGGAGAAGTTAACTAAACTTTTTCAATTTTACATTCATAACTAGCAAGTGATAGAGACACACCTGATTTCAGATCTTTCATAGTACATAGCCCATATTCCTTCCTGGCAACTTCTTGTGAGAAAACACACACAAAGCCTTTCATAAATAAGGAAAGTATACATTTGACTGAAATTTAAGACTACATTTCTATTAGACAAAGGACTTGGACATCAATGAAGGATAGAAATTTACCTGAGCTTCCCACAAGAGAACCATAGAGAAAGATGTGGGAATATCTTCATTTTGCCGAGAGAGGTGGCATCTGTATCTATAGCCTCTCCTGTCTTAGAGGGAAGAAAGTGTGGAGTAGTCAAATGAGACATGATGAAATAAGCATCAAGATTCTATAATACAGATGTTACCGGTAGAGGGTCTTGACTATAAGTTGTCCAGGTTCTTGGTGTTTTGGACAAAGAATTGGACAAAATGCACAAACAAAACAAGGAAGGAATGAAGCAACAAAAGCAGAGATTTATTGAAAATGAAAGTACACTTCCCAGGGTGGGAGCGGGCTTGAGCAAGTGGATCAAGAGCCCTGGTTACAGAATTTTCTGGGGTTTAAATACCCTCTGAAGGTTTCCCATGGGTTACTCAGTGTACGCCCTATGTAAATGAAGTAGTGACCCACGGTCAGTCCGATTGGTTGTGGGAGGGGACAAATCAGAGTTACTTTCAATTTTTCATCTGCCATGCAGAAAGGGAGGGGCGTTGCAAAGGGAGTAGGTAGCCTCTGGTCCTTTTGTTACTTGGGCATGAAAAGTTGGGATTTTCCTTTTGATTTAGTTCCAGGAAGTCAGTGTCAATTGGCCGTAGGTTCCCTGCCTCCAGACCCTATTCGCTTGCCTCGCTTCCGCTCTGCGAGAAGCAATCCCCATAAATCTTTATGGGGAGAAGAAGGACTGATGGTCTTTCTTCTGTAACTGCTTCATGCTGACTTGGGGCTTAGTCCCTACCTATTAGGGATCATGGAATTCTCATTCCGCCCTGTCTAATGAAGACAGGGTAGCTTCTTGATGGCCAGGAATGGTGTCTTCACCTGAAACTGGCTGGAAGCCCTGTCACATGATAATCTGAAGCTTGATGATCTCTAGGTGAGAAGAAATGAATATGGTTAAAAGATTCAATGGGAACTTCATTGTCTGGATACATATGCTGTAAGGAATGTTTATTATGTAAATGAATTAGAACATTCTACTTGGTACAAAGAAAGTGATTCCAACCATTTGGAAAAAGGCAATTAAACTACAAAAATACATTTTAAAAAGGCTTCTATTATCCAGCCTACAGTAACTATGCAACAAAGACACCAAGGAAAGTTGGTGGGCATTTACTTTTCTTTTGGCTGTCTTCTAAACAGGTACTTTGGGTCTTTCACAGGTTCACAGGTGTAGTGGCTGATAGGAGCTTCAGTGTTGAGGTCCAGGACTTCAGGTATCGCAGACATGATCCTTGAAAGGTGTATCCAACCATCTAACCTTAGTACTTTGCAGAAGGCGTGGCCAATATTACTGAAAATGATGCCTTCCATTTGGGCTGTAATTGTTGAGCAGGTGATCTCTTTTTCCATGTTTTCATCTCTTGGCCTGATTTAGGGTTGCTGGTTAGTTCCTGGTGTGGAGAGTCTTTGAGTTTCAAACTTTTGTAAAACCTGCTGAAATTATCCTAGGTTAACTAGGTATTTTACTAAACTGGCTGTTTCTGGATCAGTAATTGAATCATTAATTTAGAAAGGGCTTCAGATAACATTTCTTATAGGCTTATATTAATTTTTGCTCTAGGGGTATTATGGATCCTTAAGAGGGCTACAGGCAATAAGCTGAACCATGTTTCTTATGTTTCCTGACATTGAACTCACTTAGCCAACACTCACTTTAGAGTTTGAATAGTCCATTCTACTTTTCCAGAGGACTGAGGCCTCCATGCTGAATGTAAATAGTATTTGATTCTGAGAGCCCTAGCAACCCCTTGAGTCATTTGGGAGATAAAGGACAGGTCTTTATCACTTTGGAGTCTCTGAGTTAATCCAAACTGGGGGTTATTTCTCTTAAGAGGACCTTTATAACCTTATTTCTCTTAACAGAACCTTCTCTGTTCTGTTAGGGTAAACTTCGACTCAACCAGTAAAGGTATCTATTAGCACTAACAAAAACTTATATCCTCTGAAAGCTGGCATATGTGTGAAGTCTAATTGCCAGTCTTCCCCTAGTTAAGTTCCTCTCCTCTGGACTGGTTCTATTAGAGGAGGCATTTTGTTTCCTGAGTTGTTTTTTTGTTTTTTTTTTTGTTTTTTTTTTTTTGAGACGGAGTCTCGCTGTGCTCCCAGGCTGGAGTGCAGTGGCGTGATCTCGGCTCACTGCAAGCTCCGCCTCCCGGGTTCACGCCATTCTCCCGCCTCAGCCTCCCAAGTAGCTGAGACTACAGGCGCCCACCACCACGCCCGGCTAGTTTTTTGTATTTTTAGTAGAGACGGGGTTTCACCATGTTAGCCAGGATAGTCTCGATCTCCTGACCTCGTGATCCACCCGCCTCGGCCTCCCAAAGTGCTGGGATTACAGGCTTGAGCCACCGCGCCCGGCCTCCTGAGTTGTTAAGTGCACACAATGAGCAGGCTTGATAGACCTGCTTAACCACCGAAGCTAAGTTAGGCCCAATGAAGAGTCTGTTAACCATGGCCAGGGTAGCATCCCTCCCTATATGGAAAGAGTCATGCAGGGTTTTTATAATTCTCCACTGGGCTGTTTGAGGGAGATATAATTGTGATCACATATACCACCAGGATCCTTGTTTTTGTTCCCCTTGCTCCAATATTAGCTGTTCCTGTTGGGATTGTACCCTGAAGGTTGTGGCTTTGTCTTCTCTGTCAGACTTGCTGTTCCCTTGTGCTATAGGGGTTAAGTCCCTTTGGTACCCCCTACAGTGAACTATAGCTATGGCCTTTGGCAGGTGTACTGCTTTTAATAGCTGAAGAATTTCACGCCCATGCTTTATAGGAGAGTGTTTGTTAGTTAGTAGTCCCCTTTCCTTCCAGATTGTAGCATGAGCATGAACCACAAGGAATGTGTATTTAGAATCTGTATAGATGTTAAGCTTTTTACTTTGCCCCAACATTAATGCTCAGGTAAGAGTAATGATTTCAGCCTTTTGTGCTAATGTGCCAGGGGGCAGTGGCTAGGCGTCAATTGTACTATGATTTACTATTGTGTATCCAGCTCCTGTGCTCCCTATTTGACATAAAACTACTGCCATCTTAAACCAGCTATCCTCAGAATCTCGGAGAGGTTGATCTTTTAAATTAGGCTGGCTAACATATGAATGTATGTGCAATGACCTGCTCGCAGGAATGATCAGTTACTGGGCCTGTGGGCAGAAACAGAGCTGGATTCAAGGTGATACAGGTTTCAAGGGTTACATCTGGGTTTTCTAAGAGTGTGGCCTGGCATTAGGTTAAACTTCCCTCCATCATCTAGAGTATCCTTTTATTTCTAAGACTGACTTCACCTGATGAGGGGATAGAACTCCTGGTGGTTGACCTAGGGTGATTTCAGTGGCTCCTTCCACTAAAATACCAGTGGCTGGGATTGCCCACGGGCAACTTGGCCATCCCGAGGCTACTCCATGCAGGTTTTTTGAAAAGTAGGCAGTTGATCTGGGTTCTGATCCTAATTTCTGGGCTAGTATTCCTACAGCTATGCCCTTCCTCTCTGCTATATACAAGGAGAAGGGCTTAGTTAGGCCTTAGATGCCAAGAGCGGAAGCTGGTGGGAGCCTAGTCTAGCTTGGCAAAGGCTTCTCTCATTTCTGAGGCCCATTCCATTAGCTCATTTTCAGGCCCCTTTTTTGCTTCATACAGGGGCTTTGCTTGATCCCAAAATTTGGTGCCCATATTCTGCAAAACATGGCCATTCCCCCAAAAGAACAAAGCTGTTGCTTGGTGTGGGGAGTCCCCAAACCACATATGGCTTGCACTCGTTCTGGGGATATTTGCCAGGCTCTAGGTGGTAAGACATACCCTAAATATTGGACCTGTTGAAGATTATTCTGAGCCTTCTTTTTGGACACTTTTATGCCCTGTCTGCCAGAAAATTCAAAGTTTTTGTAGTATTTTGTTCAGAAGTTT
Source organism: Theropithecus gelada (assembly GCF_003255815.1). Classification (NCBI taxonomy): domain Eukaryota; kingdom Metazoa; phylum Chordata; class Mammalia; order Primates; family Cercopithecidae; genus Theropithecus; species Theropithecus gelada. The sequence continues at coordinate 106,378,825 of NC_037673.1, read as the reverse complement.
CCTGGGTTGCGCTACACACAAGAAGGTCATCCATGTACTGGAGTATACTCCCATTCCCCAATTGCAGATCCCTCAGATCCCTCTCTAAGGCCCAGGCAAAGAAAGGGGGTCTGTCCCAAAAACCTTGAGGGAGCAGTGTCCAAGTGTATTGTTATTTTCCTCCAGTATTAGGATTTTTCCATTCAAAGGCGAAAAGGTATTAGGACTTTGGTGCCAGAGGAATGGAGAAGAAAGCATCTTTTAGGTCTAGGACTGAGAACCATTTAGCACCTTCTGGCACCTGAGCCAGGAGGGTATATGGATCTGCCACCAATGGGTATACGGGGATAACAGCCTCATTAATTATTCTGAGGTCCTGTACTAACATGTACTAAGCCTTCAATATTCTTCCAAAGGGTTTAGAATGGGTAAGATGGGGGTATTGCAGGGAGAACTGCAGGGTTTTAAGAGTCAATGGGTAAGTAGTACCTCAACTCTGGATGCTAGGCCTTTTCTTGCTTCCAGCTTAATTAGATATTGGTTTTGATTAGGAAAATAGCTGGGGTCTTTAAGCGTATTTTGACTGGCAAAGCTATTTTAGGCTTCCCTAGATTTCCAGTATACCATGCCAGTGGGTTAGCCTCTTTACTAATGTAATCTGGGACTTTGGCTGTATTTTGCCTGTTAGCAATTCTGCTAGGTGATGCTTACATTGTAGCAGCGCCCCTATTTTAACCATAATATCTCTTCCCAATGGGGGATTGGGCAGTTTGGTACTACCAGAAATTCCCGTTGGAAGATTTGTTTCTCAAATTGACAAATCAAAGGAGGAGTAAAGAATCTTGTTTGCGGCTTTCCTTCCATTCCCATAATGCTCATGAACTGGGAAGAAAGGTTTCTGCAAAAGCAGTGAGAACAGAGTAATTTGCTTCTGTATCAAAAACAAACAAAGAAACAAACAAAACTGAATTTGGGTACCCATGACATCCAGAATTACCTGGGGCTCCTCAGTAGTAATTACAATGTTCCTGGAAAGGGGCAATGAGGAAGACCCTGGGCCCCTTCGGTCTTCAGTCTTCATCTAATTCCTGCTTTTGCACTGCTAGAGTTTTTGCCTGACTGAACCCCTCGGTGGGAGCAGGGGCAGTCAATCCTTCAGTGACAGGGTTTGTAACGGGTGCCCTCACATTTTTGACAGGGGCCTGGTGAAGGCTTAGTACAGTCTTTTGCCCAGTGCTCATTTTTCTTGCATTTGAAGCAAGAGCCTTTGCTGTCATTATCATTATGGCCCTTCAGGTTTCCCTTAGCTGCTCTTTGGGCATTCAGGGTACTGCCAATGATGGCTGCCATAATTTTTACCTGCCATTTTTCTTCACTCTGTTCCTGTTTTCCTTCCTCCAGGTCACGATTGTTGTACACCATAAGAGCAGTATCAAAAACCTGATTTTGATTAGTTCATGGCCCCATCAGTAGCGTTTGGAGCTTAAGTCTAATGTCTGTGGTGGACTGGCTAATGAAATGCTGTGCCATTAATATTTTGCCTTTGGAAAAAGAAGGGTCCAGAGTAGTATATTTTGTAAAGACTTCCTCCAGCCAGCCATAAAACATGGCTGGATTTTCCTCCTTGGCTTGTGTAACCCCCCTTCATTTACATTATTTACTACCTTAGTTATTCCTTTTCTCATTCCTCCAAGGAAATTTAGCCCAGTTGTTCATTCCCATGGGGGTATTATAGTCCCAATTAGGATCAATAGTGGAGACTGTGTTTGGGCCCAGGTGAGGACCCTGTAGGTTTCAGGTGAATAAATCATCTGCTTCCCCGCGGGCGGCCTCGAAGATTTGATCTTTTTTCCAAGGGGGTGCATCAGGTTGCTAGAATGAATTGAACATCTTTCCATGAGAGAGCAAAGGCTAAGGCCAAAGTCTGGAAAGCTTCTGCAAATTTCCTGGGATTCTTGAAATAGTTTTCTAGCTTTTACTTACATTGTTGTATATCAGTTATAGAGAAGGGACCTGCACTAGGACTGGCCCCTCAGCTTCTGCTACTTCCCTAAGGAGTAGCAGGGCTCCAGGGAGAGTTGAATAAGATGTTCTCCTTTGAGTGTGATGGGGACTCAGTAGGGTTCCCAGTGTTCGGGGTTTAGCCTCAAGAGCACTTGGCAAGGGGCTGTATGGAGACAGATGCTGTTCACCCCAAAAGATAGGTGGCCCTTGTAAAAGAGGATCATCTGTAATATCTAGTTCTGCCTTAGGACTTTCTTTTGGGGGGGCTGGTTCTGGGAGTTTTGCAGATTGTTAGGTTTTGGTGTAGGGTCATGAAGGTCTGTACATATGGTATTTCTGACCAGTTCCCTGCATCTTGCAAAATGGGTCTGATTGCAGGATGGTGTCATAATTAAGGCTACCATTGACTGCACATTGCTCCAGGCTGGGCAGCTCATAATTAGGCCAAACAGCATTGCAGAAAAAATATGTATATATAAGATTTCTCTTTAGATTATCAGTATCAAATTGATTCCAATGGTGGAGGATGCAGCCAAGCAAGGAATCAGGTGGACTAGATGGAGGGTTGCCCATAGTGGAATCAGGTGGAGTAGATGGAGAGTTGCCCATAGTGGTCTGAAAAAGAGAGGAGGACTTTGAATAGTGGAGGGTTTATCAAGTGACCCGAGTGATGCTTGAGGCATCCTGGAAAAATTCCAGGTCCTGACTGGAGTCCCCAGGGGCATTCACCTTTTGAGCCCTCTCTTAGTCTGTCAGACATCTCCCACATTAGATGGGTGCTGGCATTGCTTTGGAATCATTCCCTCCACCACTAACCCATTATGAGTGTTCCTTAAGGTTTTCCTATCCCACTTAAAGCAACTCTTTTACTCTCTAAATTTAGGCAAGAAATCCACATTAGATTGTACATCAGTTCCTGCATAAATTCCTTTTCATGAATGCCCCCCCCATGCCCCACACAGACCATCTACAACATTCCCAGACCCTCTGACTTGTCCTAAACATCCCCTCCCTCTTTTTAAACAACCAGTCATCTCTTTTCTTTATAACATTCTTTGCATAGTTGGTGGGTTTCTTTTGTCCTTGACCAGTCAAATAGGGGAAGGGAAGAATTTAGCATGAAAAAAGAAGGCTCAAGTCACCTGAAATGTGTGTGAGTTCACTCTGGGGGAGCTGTTGCTGCCAATTGTGTCACATGTAGGAATCAGGGACTATAAGAAAAGAAGATTTATGTGGCCTGAAACATGAGTTCACCCTGTGCCACTGTCAATTGTGTCACACATAGAGATCAGGGACTATAACCAGAAAAGATAGAAAAGAGTCCATCCGCCTTCCAGGCAAGGCAGCTATCCCCATGCACTCCTTCGCCTTCAGACAACACTGGAGCATGGCCCTGGCCAGTTGCCCTCAAATACCAAGGAGCTACTAGGAAACAGCTGCAGAAATACTGAAAGAAAAAAAGGAAAAGGACTCAGGTCCCTTAGAACTGGGTGGTAGCAGTCAAGGGCTTCCACATGAAAACGTTTTCCATTTCTCCAGAGATTGGCCCCAGCCAGTAACCTGCAGTTGCCTCTGTGTTTAGGCACTGCCCACCAAGCATCCCAAGTTGGAAAGGAAAAGCCAGAAAAAGAGAGAGAGAGAGAAAGACTCCCCTATATGAAATAGATAGGAAAAGGGGAAAGGAGAACAATAAATTCCAAATCCTATGCAAAGAAGGACTTAACCCATTATGAGTCTGATTGGTTGCAGGAAAGGACCAACCAGAGGTACTTTCAGTTTTTCATCTGCCAGACAGAAACGTGGGGGTTGCAAGGAGAGTAGCCCCTGGTCCTTTTTTAACTTGGGCATGGAAAGTTGAGGTTTTTATTTTGATTTAGTTCTAGGAAGTCAGTGAGAATAGGCTTTAGGTTCCCTTTCTCCAGACCCTATTCTCCTGCCTCACAGGTTAATGTTATCTTTGATTACAGTATATTTTACCAAAAAGTGTATCATGAGAAGACATCAGTTTTTTGGTCCATTTGTTTACTCATTCATTTATTCATTCATAACTCTCTTAGTAATTCCAGAGTTCACCATAATATCTTCATTTGTGCAATACTGTACTATATGTTGAGTAAAAAAATGTAGGAGCTCTTTTTTGGTGGTGTCATTTTATTTTCTTTTTCTACGCTGAAGAATAAAATCATGTAATTTTATTGTGTAAAACATGATGTTTTAAAATATATATATGCTGTGAAATTGTCAAATTGAGGTAATTAACAAATGCATAACCTCATATAGTTATTATTTCTTTTGTGAGAACACTTAACATCTACTCTCTTAGCATTTTTCAAGATACGATGTATTTGTATTAACTATAGTCACCATGTTGTACATTAGATCTCTTGAATTTGTTTATTCTATCTAACTGAAATCTTTTTACCAACATCTCCCAAGCCCTTCACCCATCAGCCCCTGTTAAACACCATCCCACTCTACTTCTATAAGATCAACATTTTAGATTCTACATGTAAGTGAGATCATGTGGTATTTGTCTTTCTGTGCCTGGTTTATTTCACTTAACATGATGTCCCCCAGGTTCATCCATGTCGTTACAAATGGTAGAATTTTCTTCTATTTTTATGGCTCAATACTATCCCATTGTGTATATATACCACATTTTATTTATCCATTCATCTGTTGATGGACACTTAGCTTGATTTCATAGCTTGGCTATTGAGAGTAATGTTGCAATAAACATGGCAGGGCAGCTCTGTCTTTGACATACTGATTTTCTTTTGGATATACCCAGTAGTGGGATTACTGAATCATGTGCTTGCTTACTTTGCATGATTTTTACCTTCTCCTTTGTAAATGTTTTTTTCATGTTATTCTTTGACTATATAACTTTATATAGTTATGTAGTCCTCTATAACTTTCACAGTGACACATATTTGCATACTTGCCTTTTGCTATTTTTCTCATTGCTTTAACTGATTTTCTTTCAGTCTATATCCTGAGACTGTACTCATTTTTTTCTACTATACTTTTGTCTAAATAATTCAATAATAAATCTTTCATCAGTAATTTAATTTAGCCAGGCCTAATTTTGGAAGCTGAAAGAGGTTAAGTTAGATGTTCATATATAGAAAAACATTTTCTATTTCTATCTTTCGTATCGCAAAATTGATATGCATCTAAAATGAATCCTGAGTGACTGGTAATGAGCTACCTGAAGACAGATAATACTCAATGAAAATGTAAAAACAAATGATAAAGGGCAGTATCCAACTTATTTACAAGAAAAGGAGTTAATAGTATGTACATATCATGAACATAAAAAAATTGGTAACATATGCCATTTTACTTAGATTTTCATTTATTATTACTGATTATAGCCAGAGAAAATATGCCTCTGGCCATTTTAAAAGAAGTAATTTAAAAGTGGTCCTGGACATTAACAAACAGGAATAGGAAATTTCAGAAAATAGCTTTTTCTTGAATAAATATTGCTTAAATAATGGGAAATTTGTGTAATTTTTTTACTCTTTGGTGTTAGAACATATTTAATTTAATCAAAATCAAAATCTTAAATATCTTCAACTTAAGCTAAATACAAAGCTCTTATTTGCTTTTCACTTAAAATTTTTGCTCTATAAAAATGTTCTGTTTAGCCGGCCATGGTGGCTCATGCCTGTAATCCCAGCACTTTGGGAGGCTGAGGCAGGCAGATCACCTGAGGTCAGGAGTTCGAGACCAGCCTGGCCAACATGATGCAACCCCGTCTCTACTAAAAATAACAAAAGTTAGCCAGGCGTGATGGTGTACACCTGGCTACTTAGTTCCAGCTACTTAGGAGGCTGAGGCAGGAGAAGTGCTCAAACCCGGGAGATGGAAGTTGCAGTGAGCCAAGATTGTGCCACTGCACTCCAGCCTGGGTGACAGAGCAAGACTCCTTCTCAAAAAAGAAAAAAAAAATGCTCTGTTGATATCAAGAGCAGTTTAGATTGTGTGTAAAAAAAAAAAGTCTGATTTAATACAATGTACATTACTTCAACTGATTGCTTAATTTCTTATTAAATAAAATTCCAGAAAGTGTATGAAATTCTTACATGGCAAGTATATCAAATTAAAAATAAAAATTACCTTATTAAATTTTCAGAGTTTCAAGACTGGATGCATTAATGTTTATTTATTTCACTGAAATTTGCTATTTTGGTTTTTGAAATCTTTTGGAAAACTGCAATTTTTTAATCAAGATTATTTTTACTTAACAGGAAAAATGCAATATTAGTCAAAGAAAATAAAGATACTTTAAAAAATTTAATAATACATGATTTTTTTTCTCCCATTTAATCCTGTTTCAACTGATTCCTTTCTTGTTTCTTTCAACAGGCTGAGTTAAATGACCCAACCGATCCTTTCACTAGGTATAGTACAAACATCTCATCAAATGTAGGAGAAGAAGTTTTCTCCAAATATATTGGGTGGAGAATTGCCGACACTCTTTCCAAACTATTCTTTCCCCCCATTGAGGCCCGTGTTCTTCCTTTGAAGAAACCATCAATAAAAAAGGATCAAACAAAATATCCGAATAAAAAGCTGGAGTGCATGAAAAAGAAAGTTCTACATTTCACTGTAAGGTAAAGAGAAGTACTATTGGTTTCATTATTCTAATACATTACAATTCAAAATCACAGAAATTATAGATAATTATTTGCCACATTATTTAACTTAGTTTCTCTTCTTCAATTCAAATTTTGGTTCGATCACCTCCTAGGTGGTCTATCATTGAGCAAGTTCCTCCCTTCTCTGAAACTCTTCATGTTTGTAATAGGCATTATTACATAATACAAATCAATATTAATGTAATTCTTGTGAGGTAAATACTAACTTAAAACAGAAACCAAATCATTCAATATTCAAAATTTTAAACTTTATTTTATGTGTGTATACATACATATATATACATACTTGATATGTATCTTACATATCTAAGTTAGAGTCTTGAACATAGTAAGTCTTCAAAAACTGGTAGTTATGAGACTAATTAGATTTTATGTTTCAACTCCTCATAAATTTATTTCAAAGGACTCCAGGAAACATTGGACTTAGGAATGATTTATTAAAGTGAATAATTTTCAAATTTATTTACAATTTCTCCAGTGGTAGATTTCTTTCAGATTCTTGGGATCCCTGTTGTCATTTTAAGATACACAGAATGTTAACATGTTAAAAGTCACTTTTAGACAGATTTTTAAAATAGATGAAAAATCACTCCTGATATATAACACAGGCCCTATTTTACATTGTAAATCTCTTAGTAAAGCTTTAATCATGACAGAAACTTTTATTTACTTTTTAACCCAAGTCATTTGAAGAATATATTGTTATATTTTTTCCTATTAATTTTAATACATTTACTATAAAGTCAGCTTTCCTTGTATTTTTAATTCATATTTTGATGTGTTTGGTGTTCTGTTGAGCAATTTATTCCTGATAGGCTGTGATTGATTGATTAATAGATAGCACACTGATTTTGATTTTACCATTCTGAATTTTTTGTTGTTGTTGTAACTTGTACCTGCTATATATTGTTTTATACGTTACATCTGATTGGCTTTGCCTTTGTGTCTTTTTACAATCTAATGTAAGAGCCTTTTGTTCCTGGATTAGAGGAATTTAACCCAGTGAATAAATTTAGCTGGACTAAATAGTTGCTGAAAATGCATCTGTAAATTTAAACTTAACTGTAAATTTTATTCAATTCCTGAATATATACTTTCTTATGTATTTATTCTTATTTATTTTTCATTTGACTAAGGTATTATCAAGTGTTTTAAATATGTGCTCAATATTTGAAAATATGTTGTATTTGCCTCCACAAATAAGGAGTAATTTGGATTAATATGTAAAATCATTATCCTTTATAACTATTGCCACAGTATATTACTGTGTTTGCAAAGTCTAGTATAATATGTGATTCTCTTTCCTTTGTAGGATCTCCCCAGTTTTAAGAACTCTTACACATATTCTCTTTCATGAAAAATGCTCCAACTTTCTATATATTAAAGGTAAAAAGTCAAAGCCTCTTTAGATTATAGACCCTTCCTTCCCTGATTTACCCCCTCATCTCTCCCTATCCTAGGTAATAACATCAGTAATTTCTTGTGTGTCCTTTCAGGGTCTATAAAATGCAAATATAATACATTATTAGTATTTTTAATTTTTTCCCCTTCATTTTAACATGAAAGTTAGCATAGTAAACATAGTATTTGGCATCTTGCATTTGTCATTTAACCTGATTTCAGGTACATTTTTCCATTCCAATACATGGAAAATTTTCTAATTATTATCATTTTTTAAACAGACAAGTTTTCCTTATTATGGATATATCATAATTTATTTAACCAGTTTTCTATTGGTTAAAGTCCTAGCTTGAATAATTAGACAAGAAAAAATAAAAGGCATCCATATCAGAATATAAGAAGAAAAACTGTCCCTGTTTTCAGGTGACATGACCTTATATATATATAACGCTAGAGACTCCACCAAAAAACTTTTAGAAGTAATAAATGAATTCATTAAAGTTGCAGGATACAGAGTCAACAAATAAAATCTGTTACATTTCTGTACACTAACAGTGAGCTATACGATAGAGAAATTAGGAAAACAGTTTCATTTACAATAGTACAAAAAAGAATAAAAAACTTAGGAATAAACTTAAATAAGGATGTAAACGACTTCTAGATTGAAAACCACAAAACCTTGGTGAAATAAAGAATACATAAATGAATGTCAGTTTGTATTCCTGTGTTGAAAGAATTAATCTTGCTAAAATGTTCACAGATTCAATGCTATCAAAATCACAATGGCATTTTCTAAATAAATATAAATAACAATTCGGAAATTCATATGGGAACACAAAAGATTGTGAATAGCCAAATCAATCTTGAGAAGGAAGAATAAACCTGCAGGCATCACACTTTCTGATTTCAAAATATATTACAAAGCTACTGTAATTAAAACAGTATGGTATTAGCATAAAGACAGACGTATAGACTAATGAAACAGAATAGAGAGACCAGAAATAAATTCATGCGCATATGGTCAATTAATCATTGACAAGGTTTCCAAGAATATATAACAGGGAAAAAAGATTCTCTTCAATAAATGGTGCTAGGAAAGCTGTATATCCACATGTGTAAGAATGAAATTGAACTCTTACACCAAGCACAGAAAGCAGATCCAAATGGATTAAAGACTTAAATGTAAGACATGAAACTAAAAATCCTAGAAAGGAGCAAAGAACGAAAACTTCTTGACATTTGTCTTTATAATGTTTTCTTGAATATGACACTAAAACTGCAGGTGACAAAAACAATTAGAACTACATCAAACTAAAAGTCTAATGCAAAGCAAAATAAACAATCAACAAAATTAAGTCATTCTACAGATTAGGAGAAAATATTTGCAAACCATATTTATGACAAGGGTTTAATTTCCAAATATATAAGGAATTTCTTCAATTCCATAGCCAAAAAACTCTCAGATCTACTAAAAATAGGTTAACAACTTGAATAGATATTTTTCTAAAGAAGATATACAATTAGCAGTAAGTATATACAACAACGTTCAATGTCAGTAATCATCAGTGAGATCCGTGAGAGAGAAAGGGCTTGGGGGATGAGAGGTCACCTGAAGAGAAAGACCACATAGAAAAGAATCAGTGCCCCAGCTGGCAGCCCACGACAAGGCCTTAGACATACTAGGAAGCCAACTTGGACCATACAGCCCAGCCCAGCTCTCAGCTTAATGCACCTGCATGAATGAGCTCAGCCAATACTGTTTAGTGTGTAGATTAGCAATCCCCAGTGAGCCCTACCCCAATTCCTGACCTACAGGATTAGAACAGCAGATCATTATTGTATTATTATTATTATTATTTGAAATGGAGTTTTGCTCTTGTTACCCAGGCTGGTGTGCAATGGTGCGATCTTGGTTCACCACAACCTCAGCCTCTTGGGTTCAAGCGATTCTCCTGCCTCAGCCTCCTGAGTAGCTGGGATTACAGGCATGCACCACCACGCCTGGCTAATTTTGTATTTTTAGTAGAGATGGGTTTTCTCCATGTTTGCCAAACTAGTCTCGAACTACCAACCTCAGGTGATCCACCCGCCTTGGCCTCCCAAAGTGCTGGGATTACAGGCATAAGCCACTGCGCCCAGCCCATTATTATTTTAAGTCACTGGATTTTGGGATGTTTCTCAAGCAGCAATACAGGATGAAACAAAACTCTTCTTAATTATTACATAATAGTCTAATAGTGTCCTGTTAGATCCTCTTGTTAATGATTGATCTAGAAATTTTTCATAAGTAGTCTTAAGTAATATTTTTTTATAATTGTGTATTTCCTGTTTAATTTTTGTCAAGTTTTGCTATCATTGTTATTCTTTGGAACTTTTTTCTGTGTTCCAAAATAATTTCAGAAGCTCAGAATAATCTACTCTTTCAAGCTATGTTAGAATTCCCTCTTTTTAAAATTTTAATTATTATGAATACGTACTAGTTGTACATAATTATGGAGTATACGTGATATTTTAACACAAGCATACAATGTGTAATGATCAAATCAGAGTAATTAGGGTATCTGTCACTCTAATAATTTGTCATTTCTTTGTGTTAGGAACATTCCAACTCCACCCTTTTATTTTGAAATATACAATAAATTATTAACTATAGTTGCCCTGTTGTGCTACTGAGCATCAGATCTTACTCCTCCTACCAAACTCTCTCTCTCTTTCCGTATATATATATTTATATATGTATATATATTTATGTGTGTGTGTGTGTGTATATATATGTGTATATATATAACCATTTAACCATCTTCTCTTTATCCCTCCCTCCTTCTTCACTCTTCACCACTCCTCCTGACTTCTGGTAGCCATCCTCCATCTCCATGAGTTCAATATTTATTTAACTTCTGAATATGAATGAGAACATGCAGTATTTGTCTTTCTGACCTGGCTTATTTAACTTAACATAATAGCCTCCAATTCCCTCCATGTTGTTGCAAATGACAGGATTTCATTCATTTTTATAGCTGAATAATATTACATTGTGTATATATACCACATTTCCTTCATTTGTTCATCTATTGATGGACATTTGGGTTGATTCCAAATTTTGGCTATTGTAACAGTGCTGTGATAAACATAGGAGTGCAATATTCCTTGATATACTGATTTTCTTTCTTTTGGGTGTATACCCAACAGTGAGATTGATGAAACATATAGCAGTTCTGCTTTTGTTTTTTTGAGGAACCTCCATACTGTTCTCCATAGTGGCTGCACTAATTTATATTTCTTCCAACAATGCATGAGTGTTCCCCTTTCTCCACATCCTCACCAACATTCATCATTGCTTGTCTTTTGAATAGAAGCCATTTTAAGTGGGATGAGATGATATCTCATTGACATTTTAATTTGAATTTCTCTGATGATTAGTGATGTTGAACATTAATCATCAGTACCTTATGCCTCTTCTAAGGTAGTTCTTTGTCAAAATTTTTTTTCTATGGCTGTTGACAAGATTGATATTCAGCCCAAATGCACATGTACGGCAACATTCAGTTTTGATTATTGGAAGCCCTGCCTTAAAATCATCTAGAATATCAATCCTGAATATCAGTCTATTTAGATCTTTCTTTTTCTTAAGTCAATGTTAACAATTTTAACATTATCTTTTCCCTGAATATTATTTATTCCATCCCATTTTTCAGAATTTATTTGGCCATAATTGAACAAAGCAGTCTATTGTGATCCTGTAATTCTTTCTGTTTCTGTATTATTTTGCCCTTAACCAATTCTTACTTTGTGTATTTGAATTTTGTTCTTTTTATTCACCTTAGTTAGTTTAGCTAGATGCTAAATCTATTTTATGTTTTTTTTTTTTCCAATGGACCAGCTTCTAGATTCTAACTCATATATTTTTGTGCTTATTTATATGAGTTTGTTACTTCTTTGGTCTATTTTATGGTTAATTTTCTAATTTCTTGAAGAAGGTGCTAAATCATGTGGGAAACTTTCTTCCTTGGCATTTGTCTAAATCATTATTTAAGTTCCAAAATCATATGAGTGTTGTTGCCAAAAGGCACACTTTATTGCAGCTGTTATAATTGAGCGCAGCAAGGCTGATGGGCAGGCTTTCCTTTGTGTTCACAAATAGTCAACAGAAAAATGTTTGAGTTTTGAAATAGTTTTAAGCATTTTTTTTCAATAATTCTAAAATCAGTGAGGAAGACATATAGATTTGGGATTAAGGATCACACAGCCTGGCTTTAGTAGTCTTGTGTGCAGAAATAAATACTGCAAAACTACTTGTGTATTTCCTACATTTTTATAAAATTGTAACACAATCAAGATACAATGAAAATGGCAGTTCTACGTGGCCTGGGTATTGGAATGTAGAGTCTCTGGATGTATTCTGTATATTCTGAAAGACAGACATGGAAGAATAATTCATCTGGAGCCACAAAAAGGACATTAAAGTGTACTTTGGTTTTGTGTCATGGACAGTTGAAGAAAGGGATAGCAAAAAATAAACTGGAAAAATAGAAAAAAATCAATGTTAACAAAAGCAGATTAAGAAAAAGCAAGAGAAAGTATATACAGGTGATGAAAAGGCAGGTGGAGATCAATAGTGCCTGCTGGGACACAGGAGATGAGAGAGAGAGAGAGATAGAGACAGAGAGAGAGACAGAGAGAGAGACAGAAAGTAGACATAGAGGAAATGTGTGAAAAAATAGCAAATGGAGAAATAAGAGCAATAAGCAGAAATAAAGATGAAAGAGAACAAAAGGAAAGAGAAAAGATATGAGGGAAGAGACATACTGAGGATGAAAGGTACAAATAAAAGGATGTGCACAAGGTTAGGGAGAAGGGAAAGACAATATGCAAAGTCAGAGAAGAGTGAGACAAACAAGGAGCAGGTCGGGGGGTTAAGACCCAAAAAGTCCTGTAGGTTTTGAGGGATTAGTAAATTAAGCTTCTCTTTCAGAGCCTGCAGTTCATTAAATAAATGACAATCATACATCACTGGTCTTAGAAAAAAATGCTGTCTGCTTATCCAGTTTTTCACAGTTCATTGCAGACTCTAGCAATTAAATTTAGAATGTCTCCTCCCTGAATGAGAATTATTCAGCAGCACAGCAAGCTGAGACTTCCTCTAGCAAGAGTTACCTCAGTGTTGTTTCATGGAGCAGCATTCCCACTGCATCATTCATATAGTCTATGTGAATGTGACTCCCTGCAGTTGTGCATAGTATCAGCTCCAGTTAGGGGCTCATCTCTGGGTAAAACAGAGGTCAGTGGAATGGAGCTACAGCTTGATGACAACAAGATAAGCCTAGATCAGGCCTGGCTAAACAGTCTTTCCTTTCTTATTAGGAGTATGGATTATATATAATCCATATATATGGATTTTTGTAAGTTTTTTTAATAAGTTTTTTTATAAGTTGTGTAAAAGCAAATTTAAATCTAAGCTATGCATTGAAGAAATTTCTCTGGTTGACTAAACATTAACTTCAGGAAATTGATATTTCCTTTTGCTTGATTCTGCATCTAAACAAAAGTTCCATAGCTAGCTCCTTTTGTTAGTTCGTCTCCTCCAGCTTCTAGGCTCCCAAATCGAATTAATAGAGTGAATCAACACCTGAGCATGCTGAAACCCCACAGGTCTAAATACAAAGACATAATTTAAAGCATACAGTTCCTTTTCATCCCTGAAAGGTCTTTATTCATAGTGCCACATCACCGATTCCTCATTTAGTGTTCCTAGATATCTCCATTTTGTGTTTTCAACAAGTGGAAATGTGAAAGACACCAAGAAGCCAACATATAAGGACTCCTATAGAAGATGAGGCACATTTAAAAGGGCAGAGAAGAGGAAAATTAAGACAATGTTTCTTTATTGTCTGGGAGGACTAGAGCATGCTTATTTCAGTGTGAAAATCTGAAAATTTTCTAGAAAGGAGAAGATGAACTTCCTTATTAATGAAGTGTCTGCTACATCTTATGACCCATAATTTTTTCCAAAAAAAAATTCCTTATGTTTTTAGCCTATAGATTATTTTTAAAAATAATTTTGTCTTTACTATGTTTATAAACATATATTTTGCTCTGAATGGCTTGCAGGTTTGACTTTTTTTCTTTATGTAATTTTTTCAAAAGAAAATTGATCATTTTGCTTCTGTATGTTGATTTTTTTTAACTTTTCTTTAAGCTAGTACAACATGTTGTTGGATACATGCTCTTTTTGCCCCTCAGCATTTTTTTAAAAATATGAAAAAATCATTATGGTTTTTTATCATAAAAGTTGTAGACAAAAAAATAGGTATATAATAGTTTTACTTCAAAGCATAGTATTTCTCTCTTCCCTATTTGTCAGTAAAACTATCTCAAGTTTACCTTAAGGCTGAGAATTTAGAACTATGAAGATAAAATTTTAAAAACCCAATTCCCACATCTATACTTTCTTCTGAGGTTTCTCATAAGTGTATTTTCTAAACTTATTCCTCGAATCTCTAAAATCTCATCAACAACTAATTTTTTTCCACATATATAAAGACTAGGAGAACATTAATAAAACTTTGTTCATGCTTAGTTTGTTCAAATTTTTATGTTAAAGAATATTCATTAAACTAGCGCCTGGAAGAGAGCCCAGGTAGTGCTAGTAAGAATGAACTGAGAACAGTTGTTGTCATTTACGCAGAAGATTTTACACAGCTGACTTTACAGGAAGGCCGTACCCAAGGCTAGTGCTCCTCTCTGCAGCTTCCTTTATAAAAGGAGCTGGTGCCATGGTAATAGAAGTAGGAGTCGCTAACATTTACTGAATGGTGGAAAGATGGGAAAGGTAAGTGCTACGATACCCTGTGAAATAGGTTAAGAATAGGCTTTATTGGAGAGACTTAGAAGTCAGCCGTGAGCAGAAAGAAGTACGTGGTTTACATTTCGAATTATCCCATTGATTAGGGGTGCTGGAGTCTGGGGAAGCATTTGAACATTCACTGGGTTTGTATTTCAAAGAGAGAGTGCCTGACTGCTACTCTACCTTCTTATAAGAGTGTAAACTCCTTTTCAGTGGAGAAATAAATGTTTTGGGCTCATTTATCACACTATCATCAGTCAGTTAGGTATCATCTAAGGGAGGGGATGATGGAAATGCCAGCTGCCCAGAACCTGGAGGCCTTAAGAGGCGCTCTTAATGGTTGTAAAGAAAGCATTGAATCATTGGGAAGTTGGATTTAGGAGAAGAAACTCCACAAAATGGGAGATTCTTAAGACCCTCAGTTCTAGGTAGCACGTTGCTAGACAATCCAAGATGATCAATTTTGTTTGACACCCCACATGAGTGCATTTTATAAGCAAGGCACTATGTGAAGTACTACCCTTAGATGGAGTTATGATTATTTCCTTCATTTATAGACACGGATACTGAGTTTTGATAAGGTTAGTTAGTCCAAGGATTTGCAACCATAAGTTCAGAAATTTGAATTTAAACAAAGGCATTCTGACTCTTGTGTTCACTGTGCTGCTTTCTTCTCCCTCATATGAATTTTATCTGATATCTAAGCCTTGAGTAATTGTTTAAAAACATGTTCTAAAAAACAGATTTTTTTTTCAATTTCTGCGTTATGATTTTTGCAACTTGATTTTCATTAGGGGACTTATTTTTTCTAGACCTTGAAACTCTCTACTTAATTTTAGGAAATGTATATCAAAGAAGAGTCACTTTCTAGTAAGTCTAATAAGTACATATAGAGAGAGTTTAAATAGAAGAGGGCCCCCAAAATAGACTTGGCCTCTTATTTAATATTGTGTGGGCTTGACCATGCCCCTAGGATGCCTAAGTAAAATGCCTTAAACCAATCTGTCTTGTTCTGTTTCATGAAGGAAAAAATGTAAAAAGTCTGTTTCTCCTTCACACTATATGAAATATGCTTAGTTTATAGGTTTTTTTCTGATTGATTTAAAGTAAGTTACTTAACTTCTCTGAGTCTTAGGCTTCTAATCTTTAAAAATTAAAAAGCTGTACATTGCTCTAAGGTTTGTCCTGAGGATACAGAAAAAGAAGGTAGATAAAGAGCCTGGACATGTCAGTTCCTTATCCTTTTGTTCTATAATTTACTAGATGTTCTAAAATATTTATTTTCTTTAGAATATAATATTTAATTCTTACCTTAGTAAGATTGTGATAAATAATAAGTGGAAGGTTTACATTTTTGTGCTTTTTTTTAAAGTTACGAATTGCTGCTAGCAACTTTTCAAGAGAACATACAGTTTCATGATGATTTCGTTTTTGATTATGTTTTGTTTCCTTTCCTGCTTCTAGTTATTTAATTTAAAAGCAATTCATTTCTGGTTTTGACTATGTCAGACATGTATTTCAGGGGTATGGTGATAAGACATAGTATGAAAGAATCAGCATTGCTGGTCACAGTTGTTAGCTGCAGAGAGATAAAAAACACTGAGTGGTTCTTCAGAGATGGGCTTCTATTTATTGAGCCTTTGTGAAATAATTGAGTTTAAATAAATGGGTTGGATCATTGGTTTAGATCAGTTACTTAAGGTGTTAAAATGCCCAGAGATTGGGAGTGCAGATATTTCTTTGACATACTGATTTTATTTCTTCTGAATATATACTCAGAATATTAGGTTGGTGCAAACCTCATTTCAATTTTTGCAATTTTTAAAAATAATTGCAAAAACTATAATTACTTTTGCACCAATTGTATTACTATATAATACAATTGCCATATCATATAGTAGTTCTATTTCTAATTTATTGAGGAACTTCCATAGTATTTTTCATAATAGACATACCAAACTACATTTTCACCAATAATGTATAAGTATTCCCTTTTCTCCATCTCCCCACCAACACTTATCTTTTGTCTTTTTGTCTTTTTAATATCCATCTTCACAAGTACGAGTTAATACCTGTGGTTTTGATTTGCATTTCCCTGATGATTAGTGATGTTGTGAACCTTTTTCATATACCTACTTGTTGGCCATTTGTGTGATTTCCTTGGAAAAATGTCTATTCAGTTCCTTTGTTCACCTTTTACTTGGGTTACGTGGGATTTTCTCCTTTTTTGGCGGTGTTTTTCTGTTTTGTTCTTGTTTGGTTTTATGTGCTATTAAGTTGTATGAGTTTCTTTTGTATTTTGAATATTAACCACTTATTGGATATATGGTTTCCAGTTATTTTCTCCCATTCATAGCCTGTCTCTTCACTCTGTTGATTGTTTCCTTGACTTTGTAGAAGTTTTGTTTTTAGTTTAACGTAATTCCACTTATTCATTTTTGCTTTTGTTGACATTGAAGTGCTATTGGAAGCTTAGAGGTGGAATTCAACTATTAATGTCAAAACTATGCTTCATACATCTATTTGCAATATATAACTCAGTTTATTTGCAAACTTGCCTTGGAGATAAATCAATGTCTATCTATCTGTTACATCTTCCCTCCTTTCCTGTCTTTCCATTGGTGAGACAGAACCTTGGTCTGAGCAGGAATTATAGGTGTCATCAATGGGGCAATAGCTTTAGCTGCCACTTTCACTGCCATAGCTTTATGCTTATACAAGTGTCTAGCTTTAATACAATCATCAACCCTAGGACTTCTCCATTCACAGTAACATGATGTGATGCAGAATCTTAAAAATAACACAAGTATTAAAATGATCTTGGTGAGACTTAAAAGCATTCTATATTTCAAATACGGATCAATTAGGATTAAAATGACAGCACTATGGGAAGATAAAAATAATACAACAGGAAACAAAAACAAGATCTACATGTTTTTGTTTTGTGTTTTGTTTTTTATGTGCTCTTTGCTCTTTCAAAGAAAAGGGCATTGTTGAGCTTGTGATGAAATATTTTTGCAGTAGTTGATAAACATTCATTGACTGCTTAATTAGAATGTAAACTCTCTGAAGCCTTAGTATCCAGGACAGATGTTTTCAGATTTCTGTCCGCCTGTCAGAGAAATTGATGTTTCCAACTAACCGGCCTTCTTATAGTGGTCTCTTGCTATGGATTTAAATGTAAGCAAGAAACAGACCTCCTAATAGAGGTAATGTGTTCCTTCAGTAAGCATTCATTGAACACTTCTATGTGAAGGCATTGTGGTAGGCTCTGGGAATATAAAGAAAAATAACCCGTGCCCAACAGCATGATTGATTGGATTCTTGTCTAGAACTACTGCTTGTGACTCTAGCATGTTGGTTGTGCACCAAAAGTTATTTGGAACTTTGCAACCAAATAGTTTACTTTTCCATAAATTCATTTATTCAATAATTATTTATTGAGTGCCTAATATAGGCCAGATACTATGAAAGAAAATGTCTCAGATATAATACTTAATAAAAATTATACTTCTTTCCCAATGGAACTTTTAGTCAAGTGTAGGAGGTAGATGTTAATTAAAACCACACATATACATGTAAAATTATGCAAAAAATGTATTACATCTCTGTAATGATGAGTGTGATGAATGAGAACTACATTGTGTTATAAATAGTGATGTGTCCTGAGGGAGAGGTACATGATGTATAAAAGCATGTACTGGTAGGGAGAGTTCAGGGAAGGGAGACTATATGCCAAACGGAAGGGACAGGATGTGCAAGTTCCTATGTTGCAAGGAACCATGGAGCATTTAAGGAACTGAAAACCAGTGGTATGGCTGGCTCATCAAGACCACAGAGGAAGAGGTGACCAGGATTTTCCATTTTATCTTAGGAACCACAATAAGCATTAAATGTGTTTTATGTGGTAGAGTGAGGAGTGGAAGGTAATGAGTATGTGTTTGTGTTAGAGGTTGTGACATAATCAGAGATGTGAGGTACTATAGCTAAGTGACTTCGTTAACTTCTCTAAACCTAAATGTCTTCATATATAAAGTGATGTAATGATAACACCTTTATTGTTGGGTGCTTAGGAGAAATTAGGTAGTCAAGTGAATGTGTTTATTACGGTACCTGTTACAAAGTAAGCACAAAAAGTGTATTAATATTACATAAATGAATATAGTATAAAATAATCTGTAAATATAATCTGATATATTAATATGGTATTATAAGTTGGTATAATAATTATTACTTAATATCATAATTTTTCTTTTTCTTTTTTTCTTTTTTTAAATTATACTTTAAGTTCTGGGATACATGTGCAGAATGTGCAGGTTTGTTACATAGGCATACATGTGCCATGGTGGGTTGCTGCACCCATCAACCTGTCATTTACATTAAGTATTTCTCCTAATGCTATCCCTCTCCTTACTCCCCACCCACTACAGGCCCTGGTGTGTGATGTTCCCCTCACTGTGCCCATGTATTCTCATTGTTCAACTCCTACTTATGAGTGAGAATATGCGGTATTTGGTTTTCTGTTCCTGTGTTAGTTTGCTGAGAATGATGGTTTCCAGCTTCATCCATGTCCCCGCAAAGGACATTAACTCATCCTTTTTTATGGCTGCATAGTATTCCATTGTTTATATATGCCATATTTTCTTTATCCAGTCTATCATTGATGGACATTTGGGTTGCCTCCAAGTCTTTGCTATTGTGAATAGTACTGCAATAAACATATGAGTGCATGTGTCTTTATAGTAGAATAATTTATAATCCTTTGGGTATATACCCAGTAATGAGATTGCTGGGTCAAATGGCATTTCTGGTTCTGGATCCTTGAGGAATCTCCACACTGTCTTCCACAATGGTTGAACTAATGTACACTCCCACCAACAATGTAAAAGTGTTCCTATTTCTCCACCTCCTCTTCAGCATCTGTTGTTTCCTGACACTTTAATGATTGTCATTCTAACTGGCATGAGATGGTATATTGTGGTTTTTATTTGCATTTCTCTATGACCAGTGATGATGAGCTTTTTTTCATATGTTTGTTAGCTGCATAAGTGTCTTCTTTTGAGAAGTGTCTGTTCATATCCTTCCCCCACCTTTTGATAGGGTTGTGGGATGTTGTCTTGTAAATTTGTTTTAGTATTGCCATTATTGGCTTTGTTAGATAAGGAGAACATGAAAGATGACATTCAATATAGCATGCATGAGATTAGTGGCAGTAGAAATGGAAAGGAGGTAAATAAATTGCATGATGTTTAGAATAAAGAGCAATAGCATTTGGTGATCATTAAATATGAAAGGGTGACAGGAAGGAGATGAAAATACCAAAGGTGCTTCTTTTTTTTCCAGGCTGAGCAACTGGTTGAATAGTTGTGCCACTCACTAAGACAAAGAATGATGGAAGTGGACAAGGCAGAGTTGGGGGTAGGAAAAGATTGTGGGTTTGGCTTTGGACATGTTGAATTTGTGGTACTGCTTTTGAGTTCTTTCAGTGGAGATGTTAAGTATGCAGTGAGTTTCACAGTTTTGTAGTTCAGGAAAGAAGCCTGGGCTGTGAGTCATTTGATTAAATGTGATGATTAAAGTCATGGGCATAAGCAACATTTCCTTGGGAAGGAACACAGAATAACATGAGAAACAGGCCTCTGGTAGAATTTTGAGGAATGTCACCATTCAATGTATGGAAAAAGAAGAAGGATATAAAAGCAAAAAACAAACCAAACCTTAGGAACAGCCAGAAAGTTAGAAGAAAATACAAGAGGATTTATAAAAACTTAAGAAAAATTTATAAAAGATTGTGATAACCTTAAAATATGGTAATGCTTTAAATTTTTTAGGTGTATGGAGATGTTGATTTCAAGGACAGATAAAGACTTTCCTAAAATCTACCCATTCAGATAGTGATAGAATTGTCATTTTTCATTATCCGTGAGCGTGCATTGTGTTCACTGAATGTAGGTGACAACAGGAGTCATTCCCATATGTGTGAATGATATTTCTAAAGAACTTATAGTAGCAACCTAATATAACATTTTTAAGTGTTTTTTTTTTAATTCATTACATGGGAAGGGCAGTAATTTGTATACCATATATAATATATGTATATTTATGTATATACAACAGAAATGAATTTAGATTCTCTAATAAAACATTTACACATATCAAAATACCAAGAAATCATGAAGGCAGATTATTATTTAGAAGCAACATTTAATGACTTTTCTGGTTAATTCATAGGTTTACAGGTGTTTGTAAAATTTTACTTGTCTATCAGAGTTTTTTGTTTTGGAGACATGGTCTTGCTCTATTGCCCAGGCTGGAGTGCAGTGACACAAATGTAACTCAGCAAACTCAAACTCCTTGGCCCATGAGATCCTCCTGCCTCAGCCTCCTGAGTAGCTAGGAGTTACAGGCACACACCACCACACCTGACTAATTTTTTAAATTTTTATTTTTGTACAGACAAAGTGTTGCTGTGTTGCCCTGGCTGGTCTCGAACTCCTGGCCTCAACTGGTCCTCCCACCTCAGCATCCCAAAGTCTTGGGATTACAGGCATGAGACACCATGACCAGCCAAAAAAAATTTTTAAAGATTTATGAATTAATTTTGCATATATATATATGTGTGTGTGTGTGTGTATATGTATATATATGTGTGAGATGTGTGTGTGTGTATATATATATATATATATCATTAGCAGTGGCATTGTGTGTCTCTTCAATCAGTTTATCCAATAAACAAAGCATATATGCATATTTAGGGGATTGCTCTCTTTCCATAGCACATTTAGTCCTAGTACTTCATTTTCATTCATGAAAGGGAAACAGCACAAACAACTTGACCAGACTTTACATGAAAATGTTCATGTCAAGGGCAACAATGAAATCAGAAGTGTTAGAACAGACCCAAAAGATCCTCCAAACAGGTTTGAGGCGCTGTGCAATATGGACTCCCATGAGGAGTGCTAATGACCAGAAGGAGGGCACAAGGAAGATCCTAGTCAGAGAGGTGGAGACACCATGACTGTCTAAAAATTGTGTGACATTTAAGTTTCATGAATGTCTTTATTACCCCCCAAGAGATATGAGTGAGTGTGTGTGTGTGTGTGTGTGTAATTTTGTTTTTCTTGTATTTCAACTCCTACCTCCTTTTTAAGGGGTGCATCTACATCCAACACTAATCATGCCTTCTATCTTTAATAAATTGTCATATCCATTTATCATTCTGAACAGCTTCCACTTTCAACGCCAACTCTGTCAGAGCAATATAAGATCAGTAATTGCTAAGCATCCATCATATCTGAAGTGATATGTCACTAAATTCTTGGCTGTTCACAATAGTTCACTAACCTGAGTCTTGTTGAGCCAGAACTAATGTCAAGTGGTCCCCTTGGGTTTTTATTTTCTACATGAAACTATTTATTTAAAGAAAAACGCCTATCTTAAGCATGGAAATTTTACTAAACCATTTATGTAAGCAAGCCAACATTGTCACACAGAATTCTGAACACTGTTGCTTGACGAGTCAACCACCTATTAGCATGCAGATGTCAAGCAAAGAGAGCTTGTGATAAGTAAATCATAGAAAAAAAAAAGTCACGTATAATAATTTTTCCTTGCCTCTTTTCTTGCTGAATTAGAAATGGCATGTCATACAGGCAGCAATGATTTTTCCCGGTCTCTCTCTAAAGACCATGCATTTAAAATAAAAATAGGAATCTGACATAATCATCCTCACAAATTCTCAAATGCCTGAGGGTCTTATTCCAATAATGCTCACTATCTGTCTATAAATTAAATACGGAAAGAAGAACAATATATGGCAAATCTATTTGGCACTTAGACAACTTCCATGATGGAACTATTTCTGGCTGGGAGAGTCAAGCCTGTTAAGAGTCAGCAAGGTGACATGGCCCATGGGCTTAGGAGGGGCAATTAACTCCACTCTGAGAACCTGAGTCAGCAATTCTATGTTAATATTCTGCATATTGGCTTCTAAGGCATTTTAGTCAAGTATGAGTTGGATTAACCCAGGGTAAAACTTTCCAGATTTATTATTAGCCTAACAGTATATTGCAGTAGTGGTGGTGAAGATGGTGGAGGTAGAGTAGTTGTGGAAGTGGCAGCAGCCATCATCATCACATTCTCAGTCATCAGTAGCACTTGCTGTCACACACAATTCTTCACAGAGATGGCCAAAGAATTAACTACACGTTATGCATACTGATTTGAAGCAAGGAGAGGTTGTGACAAGTGCATGCATATCAAAAGAAGTAAAAAGCCACAAAAAATAATTCACAAACTCCCTTTTCCCCTTCCCCTGTATTGTTCAGTTTCATGTACTACTCTATTAATAATCCCAATGTTGTGAAAACAGTGAAAAATCTCTAAATTCTGCATACTAGAAATCCATCACTATTACACATGAGCCAAGATAGACCCAGTGAGTAGTATTACTGTAAATTCTTCCACCCCTGGCTCAGTAAGCAGTAACTTTAGCCTTGTATTTCAAAGTTTTATTACCACTTGGTCAAATATGTCCAGGAGTATGATAAAGTTATAGGCCCAAGAGAGTGGTAATTTGGCTGGAAGATATAAAAAAGGAAAAATATAATTGCTTTTTTTGGACACTATATAGACAGAACACTACATATTTAGGAAATAATATACTGAAATAAATGAAAGTACGAAAAGAGTTCTCGATGAGGAACTTTCTCTCCTTCCCACAGTCAGAGATGCATCTAATCTAACCCTGACTGGATGGGGTTTCCAATGATCAGAAATGGAAATGATTCAGTGTTTATATACTTTGTTACTGAACAAGCCTCACTGTCAAAAAGTGATTCCTTATCTTTCACCTGTGATTGTAGCTATATGTTACAGCATGAATGAGAATCAGAAAAGAGGGTAGTTATTTTGATTGATGTAGACAGCCAAAGTGGGTAATTGAGACCCCTGAAACTCCCTTTAGGATTTGAATGATCCTATTTGACTGTCTTGGGGAGTCACAACAGTGGGATAATTACCACATTTTTATTCCAGTATGTGAACAGCTACTTCTAATACTGTTTTCTCAGTCCATTTGCATTTAGATTCTATTGGGGAGTAAAATGATCAGGGGTGAAATGAACCATAAAATATATTAATCTGTTCAAACTCAAGGAGACTTTAAAAATATGAGATTTAACCATCTGAGGAAAATAGGCTTGCATCCCAAACAAACAAAACAAACAAAAAACAACTCCATTAAACAAAACACACAAACCAACAATAATAAAAATTTGAGATTGGTGGAAAAAAAATAGGTCAATTTAACATCCACTTATCTGTAAGGTGTGCTAGAAAGTAAACTTCTAGTCTTTTGTATAACTGGTACCATAGAACATTACTGTGGTTATCACAGTCTTGGAAGAAAACAAGTTATCATTAGAGAGTTATTTATGGTGAAACTAGCTCAGAGCAATTAACACCCTCTATATTTTAGTGTAGTGAAAATTCAAGGAATTAGATATGTGAGTCTGATTTGGGCCACACCTGTGGGCAGCACTGTTGAACTGACA
The DNA here is from genome assembly GCF_003255815.1 of Theropithecus gelada. NCBI lineage: Eukaryota > Metazoa > Chordata > Mammalia > Primates > Cercopithecidae > Theropithecus > Theropithecus gelada. The sequence continues at coordinate 106,354,376 of NC_037673.1, read as the reverse complement.
AGAATCCTCCACTTTTCATACTTCCTTCTCCTCACCTTGACCAAATTCTGAGTAGACATTTGAATAAAATAACAAAAAAGAAATAAAGAAGCATGGTTAAGTTCTGTGTAATTATGTGAATATAGGAATGCCTATTTAGGACAGGGTGCGGTGGCTCACGCCTGTAATCCCAGCACTTTGGGAGGCCGAGGAGGGCGAATCACTTGAGGCCAAGAATTCCAGACCAGCCTGGCCAACATGATGAAACCCCATCTCTCCCAAAAAATACCAAAAAAAAAAAAGGATGTGGTCGTGTGCTTCTGTAGTCCCAGCTACTTGGGAGGCTGAGACACGAGAATTGCTTGACCGGGAGGTGGATGTTACAGTGAGCCGAGATCATGCCACTGCATTGCAGCCTGGGTGACAGATCAAGACTCTGTTTAAAAAAAAAAAAGAAAAAAAAAACAAAGAAAAAGAGTGTGTATTTAGGATATGTTAGGTACTTTAGAACGATTTTTCTTCCTACTATGGTCAGTGCAAACAATTCAGGTAGCAGATGGTGTTGCTTTTTCTCCTCTGCTCCACTGACCATCATGATCACCACAAGGACTTGTTCTTAGGCTAAAAGCTGGAGAGTTCACTTCCACCTATGAGGGTCCAAACAGACAGAGTAATAGAGAAGGGAGCTATCAGCAGTTAAAGAGTCATTCCCATGGAAGAGCCATAGGAGCCCTTTGGTCCAATGTCCTCCTTGTATTTGAGGAATTGAGATTTCACAAGGTTAATTGACTTGTCCTAAGATCACTCAGGAGTTAGGGAGCTGGGAATCAGACTTAGTAAGAATTCAAGGATGTCTTCTCTTCCAGTTTGGTTATGGAAAACTCCCATAATTTTCGAAGATATGTAGCAACACTCTAATGGTTAAAAGCGACTCTCTTGGGAGGAAAGAAGGTATACATGAATAAGAATTAACTTCATTGTTAATTTTTTTGAGGAAAAACAGTTTCTTGTATGAAAAAATAAGTGCCCTGTCATATTTATGTGACAATGTGATGGCTAATTTTATGTGTCAACTTGCCTGGGCATTAAGGCATCCAAGTATTTGGTCAAACATTATTATGGGTGTGTCTGTGAGAGTGCTGTTAGACGAGATCAACATTTGAATTAGTAGACCAAGTAAAGCAAGTTGCCCTCCCTAATTTGGGTGTCCCTTGTCCAATCAGTTGAAGGTCTGAATAGAACAAAAAGGCTAACCCTTCTGTGAGTAAAGCAGAACTCCTCTGCCTGACTGGGTAAGCTGGGACATCAGTCTTTTCTTGTCTTCAGACTCGAACTGAAACAGACTCTTGGGTCTTCAGCCTGTGAGCTTTCAGACTGGAACTATACATTGGCAATCCTGGGTCTCTAGCTTGCCAACTGCAGGTCATGGGAATTATCAGCCTCTGCAAGCAAATGAGTCAATTCCTCTCTCTATGTATGTGCATGTTTGTGTACACCTACTCACATCCTGTTGGTTTTGTTTTTTTGGGGAATTCTGAATAATAAAGGTAATTTTTGTATTATTTTCAATTCTGCCACTTTGCTGTCTTCTATTCCAGCATCAGCATCTCTCTTTGAAAGCAAGATATTTAAAATTTACAAGAAAACCACTTCCCTCTGCTCAAATAGCTATATTAAAATATGTCCTCTACATTTTATGGTGTTCCACAGCTCTACATCTCAAAGCTGAGTTTTAATAAAGGATTGTGAAATGCTCATATTTAAGGTGAAAACTAGTACAAAAATATGCAGTAATTAATAGTATACTGTCTACAGTGATTATTAGATTTAAAATAGAGAAATAACTATGTTCGTTTATAGCTGTACACATAAATCCTGAGCCATGCTTGCAAATTAACTGATTGATTCAGGTCCATAAACTGCCAAGATAGTCCAAGGAATACAGTGTCCAATTCTGAACAACAAAGGGAATAAAGAAAAAAGAGACACACGCAAATGATCAATTATTCCATGTCCTTATAGAATTCTATGGGGACAGAAAAGTCCTTGGGGACAGAAAAGTCAAGGCATCATTGTCCTCTAAAAAAGTCACACAGCTTCATTTTATGCAGAGTCATTTCATAACCACTCAAATTAGTGTTTTTTAAAGCAGAAGGTAAGGTGAAGGAGAAACATTTACTACAAATTCAACCAATGTTTAAGACTTGCTCTGTATAGCAGGGATAGGATAATGGGCTTATGGAAAACAAAGATCTTGTTTAAATTAATCCCATGGAATTTCAACCCAGGCAAACCCGAGTAGATGAGGCTCTGGATGCACATCGCTGCAGCATCTGGATGAAAAGTGGAATCAATCATTCCTTAATCCAGTTAGTGAGGTTCATAAGATAGACATTTTATGTTGGTCTCTGGTGGTCCCTCAGCAGCCTGATCTTCCCTTCAGTACTATACTCAGGTATGCAACTATCTACGTTTGTTTTAATTTAAGTGGATTTATAAACACTTCAAATTTAACATATCTGAAATTGAACTCATCTCCCTTCCTCTCACCCAAACCTGCCCACCTCATTATTTTCTTAGTAAAGGGAAAATTCATTCTTGCATTAACTCAGATATTAAAATCATCTTTGACTCTGTATCACCTACATTACGCATTCAATCTATCAGACAATCATATCGTCATTACTTTCCAAATATTTTCAAGATCGGGTCACTTTTCACTACTTCCACTGTTTTCACATGATTTGAAAAAGAAGAAAACAAATTGACATTGGAGACAAGACAGTCTAGCTGTCAAAGGGGCTTTTGTTAAGCTTTGGAATCATAGTAAAAATAAGAGGCTAAACATAACTGAAGTCTCTTCTGTAGGCTAGGCACCATGCTAACTAGAGATATGGTGATGAATAAGAAAAATATGCTTCTCAACTTTATATAGCTTATAACCTTAAAAAGGTAACAAATAAATCAATAAGCAAAGGAAGTAATTACAGATTGTTTTAAATCCCATGATTGAAATTAACCAGATGATAATATTGAAAATAATTGAAGAATTCTACTTTAGATAGCCAGGAAATATCTCTTTGAGGAAAGGATTTTTCAGTGGAGGACTGCTGCTGGAAGAGAATGAACTTGCTTTGTGAAAAAGAGTATAGACATAGGGTACAGGCAGAGGGAACAGTGAGTGCAATGCCCATATGAAGGAAAGGGCTCACTTGCCATGTGCAGTTCTAAAAAGGTGGGCAATGTGGCTACAGGGTAGTGAGTGAGGGGAGAGTGGAATGAGGTGAGGTTTGCATATTAAAGTCAGACCATTAGGGCTCATCCATCTGAAATGAGGAGTTTCAGTTTTATTCTAAGTGGAAAGGGAAGTCATTGGAGAGTTTTAACCAGGAGGAGTAACAAGAGCCAATTTGCCTATTAAAGAGAAAGGATCATGGTCTAAAGGTGAAGACTGAACTAAACTGATGTTTCTTCTATTTCTTTTATTTCCCTTTCAAGATTTAAAACTGGTCTTGAAAATAATCTAGGTTTATACTAATTATTGAAAATTCCTTTGCTAAAACTTGTCCTTCTACTCAGTGACTGAAAAACTTGTCCTTCCCACTTGGTGACTGAAATTTCAGTTTGCATCTATAGCCCTGTGATTTGTCTGCTCTAGTTTCAGCCCCTGGAATTGCAGAAATTCCCTGACAAACCATTGCTAGCCTGATGAGGACAACACTTACCAATGCGTTCAATGGGATTGGAATCAAAAGACTTGAGGAACATTTATGAAATGACATCCGTATTTTTAAATTACAGCATTCCTAAAAGGTCAGACTCTTGAAGGTGGCCTTTAATAATCACACACATGCTCCATGGAGGAGTTTATAACAGAAACAAAACCAAACAAAAAACAGACAGAAACACTTAGAAAAAAGATATTTGCTATCCCCAAAATAACAATATTTCTGTGATAATCATCTCTTTTTCTTATTATCACAAAATTTCTAGTAACAAACAATTCAATATAATTATATTAAAAACTCAACAAAACTAAGCAACTTTTTGATTCCCTACAAGATTAGACCTAAGTGAATTAGGTAATCATGGGAGAGTTCTTTCCCACTGCTGATGCTGCTTGTTTTCCATAAACCACCTCTTTTACACTTTGATAGCTTCAACCAATGATGTTTGAAGTATTTGTTTAAAATGTCTTAGGGGTTTTTCTTTCCATAGTGAACATTTTGTGGAGATCTCTTCATGGCCCCAAAGCTATTAACCTGACAGAATATATTTGAATGGGAAAATTCCGGGAATATAGCCAGTTCATGCAGGGTTATTTGGGACCTGCAAGTTCTTTCTCCTTTTCTTAAATTCTGCCAACCTATGAGAACCTTTAAAATGGTCACCTATGCTGCATTCATCTTAAGGCTACACCTGAGTACAATAAATTTGTCTCCTGAAAAGTTATCCTGTAACTTTGTAATGTAGGAACTCAAAAGTTTTTATTCTTTATTATACTTAAAATGTCATCTTAATTTCCTCTTAAGGGTTATATAACATCATAAGGATAAAATATAATTATTAATTGTAATAAGACTAATTAGTATTTACATTCTACTTTTACAATTCCTTTATAAACAGAAATTAATTAATAGCTTAGATGCCAATATTCTCTCTTCAGAGAGGTTAATGCATCAGATTAGAATTTGTTTTTAGCCCAAGTGTTTCTTCAGCATTTGTATTTGGTGCAGCTTAGTACCACGAAAGGCAGTTATTTTTCTTTTCTGTTGTTCTATAAGTAAAAAGTGTTTGGGTCACTTGTTACACCCATTGTGCTTGCTAGAGCCATGGAAACAATGGGAAGAATGTCACTTTCTTTGGGGAAAACATTTTAGTGGAGTGTCATGAATAAATTTATTCTAGAAATAAAATGCATATTCCTAAAAAACTGAAGAACATTTTGCAAACAAACCACATCATTTTGTGTCTTGCATTTTGACCAGTTCTTAAAGGTATAGAAAAGTGGTCAAAGTTTTTTGCATAGTGGAAGAACTATTTATATATCTAGATGAAAATCTAAAGCTTTACACTTTCACAACACAAATTTTCTTGTCATTTCAGCTGTGTAAGTGGCTGTTCCAGACCCATGATGATGTAACAAGTCTGCTATACTGAACTGTAAACCTAGATTTTAACCTAGCCTAACCCTTAGACTTTGAAAATATTTATTGTGAAAATTTGCTGTCATTATTCCATAGTTACTGCTTTTTTCTCTTATATTATTGTCTTGTGTTTATTTTTCCTTCCATTTAGTTTGGATATACTTTGCTTCATTTTATAGCTTCTTAAAGTGGAAACAGATAATTGAATTAAAAACTGCTCTGCTCTTCCTCAGATACGTCTTCACTGCTATAAATTTCCCTTTAAGCTCTGCTTTGAGATGTTTTATTTTTATCGTAACTCAGTAAAATATTTTATTTTCTTTGTGTTTTCTTATTTGACCCATGGTCATTGAAAAGTATATGTTTTAACTTTCCAAATATTTGGATGTTTTAAACTGTCGTTTTATTCACATCAAATTTAATTCCATTCTTATTAGAGGTTATACTTTGTAAAATTTCAATTAAAAAAATTAAACTTTTTTTTTTTTTTGAGACAGAGTCTCACTCTGTCATCCAGGCTGAAGTGCAGTGGCGCAGTCTCAACTCACTGCAACCTCCACCTATGTTCAAGTAATTCTTCTGCCTCAGCCTCCCAAGTAGCTGGGATTACAGGTGCCCACCACCACACCCAGCTAATTTTTGTATTTTTAGTAGAGACAGGGTTTCACTAAGTCAGCCAGGCTGGTCTTGAACTCCTGACCTCAGGTGTCCCACCCGCCTTGGCCCCCCAAAGTGCTGGGATTACAGGCGTGAGCCACCGTGCCCGGCCAATAATTAAACTTTTAAAATGTTCTGGCATTTGGCCTATGTTGGTAAATGCTCCAGGTACACTTTGTAAAGGGTATGCATTCTGCAGTTCTGTGTATTGTTCTATGTGTCAAATTAGGACAAAGTCTTTGATAGTATAATAAAATATTCTCTATATTGACTAATTTTAAAATTTTATCTATTAGTTAAAGAGGGTTATACAAATGTTGAACTATAGTTGTAGATTTGACTATCGCCTTTTTGTTCTGTCAAACACTTGAAATACATCTTTTTAATTCTGGTAATATCCCTTGTCTGAAACTCTATTTGGTCTATTAATATTTCCATACTACTAATTGTTAATGCTTATCTTTATGTGTGTGTGTATACATATAATTTTCCCCCTCTCTTTTCCTTTCACTTTGTCTATATCTTTTAATTTAAAATGTATCTCTTGGCCAGGCGAGATGGCTCATGCCTGTAATCCTGATACTTGGGAAGGCTGAGGCAAGAGGATCACTTGAGCCCAGGAGTTCTAGACCAACCTGGCAACATAGTGAGAACCTGTCTCTACAAATAAAATTTTTAAAAAATTAGCCGGGCATGGTGGCATGTGCCTGTAGTCCCTGCTACTCAGGAGGTTCTGGTGAGAGAATCATGCCACTGCACTCAGCCAGGATGACAGAATGAGACTCTATCTCAAAGAAAACAAAAAGTATCTCTTGTAGACAACAGGCTTTATTAAAAGTCTAGTTTGACTTTCTGTTTTAGTTGGAATCTTCAATGTAAAAGTTACGATGGTTGAGCTTATATAAATTTTTCTATTTTTTTCCTGTGTGTTGCATCTCTTCCCCTGCTCTTTCTCCTTTTCTATCGTATTTTGGGTTAATGAAATGTTTTACTATTCCATTTTATTTTATTTATTGCCTCCCTTTTTGGTCATACTTCTATTTTATTTTATATTTAGTGGTTGTTTAAGGTATTACTGTAAGCATCCTCAACATATCAAAGCCTCCTTAGTATTGTATCATATGTAAGAACATTGTAGAGACTTTGGATTCCAGTAACTTTCTGTGAAGAGTTATGACTTTTGTTATAGCTAGCAATTTAATTTTTGGCTGATCTCCTTGAACTTATAGAGGTTTGATTTTTCACTTCATTAGGAGGGTCTTTTTAGTTTAGCTCTTAGTCTTAGGAAAAGTCCCTTAGTTATAGAAAGTCCTGCTTTCTGGGCCTTTCTCTGTTAATTTCCATCTGCTCTGGAAGACATAAACTTCTCTGACACCTAAAGCAATACACCTGTAGGTTTCCCCTTGAGTATTAGCCATTCTGCATAGGGGAAGACTTTAGTGTTCCCTTAAGTGAAGTCACATAAATGTTTATATTACCACCCAGTTGCATTCCCTTTCTTTCAGGGATCCAATCTCCTTCCATTTCTGCCTCCTTTTGGTTGCTCTCCGGTGCTTTAAATAGTTAGCTTATATATTTTATCCAGAGTTTGTCACCTTCTGGGAGGGTAATTCAAATTAAGCTACTTTCATTCTCGGTACTAGAATTGGGAAAATGATTATTTTTAATATTAAGGCTCCCATATGAAAATAGCTGAGGAAGATTCTGATCCAGATAGGACTTAACAAGTCACGTAATCTAAATATGCACAGCCTCTGTTTAGTGAGATGATTAGTTTGTTTTTGTTTTTATTTCGATCAATTCCATCCTCAGTTTCTTTATTCTTATTTTGAATTAAATGAGGCAGTTACAGGGAATAGTTTATTGACTAAAGCAGACATTGTAATTTTCTACTTGCTTTAATACAAAGTTTGTTTTATAATATTAGGGAGTATAAATGCTTCCAGATTTGGGATACTTTATTTTACATATACATTACTTGATTTCCCATGCTTATTTCAAGAGTCTTTAACTTAGGTTTGATAAAATAAATGCATTTAAACTGTTATGAGGCATTAAAAGTACTAACTCTCTTAATTTATTTTCTATCTTCTGTTCTAATTCCCTCCACTTTGTCTTATACGACCCATACCCAGGGGTTGCGTATTCAAATTAATACTTGAGTGACATAGAATTAGATTCTTTAGAGTCAAAAAGATAAAGTAAAATATCTTTTTTTCTAAAATTGGGAGTATCAGATGGCCTCATCCAATCACTTAAATTTGTTCTCGTTCCCTCTACTTTGTCTTATATGACCCATATCCAAGGGTTGCATATTCAAATTAATACCTGGAGGCATAGAAAAATATCATAAGTGTGTAAAGCAGGCCAGGTTGGGGAAACATCAGAAAGTTCTACATATTGAGGTAGACTGGAGAAAGCATGGGGTATATCAAAGATCAACTTTACCAGCTTTTGCCGTTTAGGTGCTGAGTCATTGTTGTCAGATCTGCTCTTCCAAGGGAAGCTGAAAATATGGACTTTTTGTGGGAAAGTTCCTTATTAAAATATCCTTCAGCTCAAATAGAACATGTTTGATTAGTATACAAAGTCCCTGTCTCTTTATTTGTTTGTTTGTTTCCATTGCTGTTTGGCTTTCCATTTGTATATTCTTTCTCATTCACTTTGAATGTTCTTTCATGCAAGTCTACCCAAATCCTATTATCTATACTCAATTCAAGTTTCATGTCTCACAAAGCTGTTGAGTCTTCTAGTCTTCATTGTTCATCTTTGCCTTCTGTGAAATCTATAATAATTATAGATTAGAAAACATTTTATCATGTAATTTTATTGCCTTTTTATACTGAGCTGTGCTTCAGTTCCCAACATCTTTTCTTTATTTCTGCCACAGGTTTTCAATACTCATTTACTAATGATATTTATTTATTAATGTATGGTTGGCATTGCTCATAAAGTTTTTTAAAGTGTGAGGGAATATGAAAGTATGGAGTATTTATTGATTTGGAGGAGATCACAGATATATCTGATCCAAATTCCTTATTTGACAGACAAAGAACTAAGGCCTACTAAGTGAATTGATTTACTATTGATCAGTCAGAAAGTAAATCGCCAGATCCTAGGAATTTAATTCCTTTTTCTGTTTCTGTTTCCACCAAATACAGCACTCAGTAGATTTAGGACAAGGTACTTTTTCATTCAATATCAAAATATGGATTTATTCTGTTTCTTCCTCTGTGTTCTCTCTCAGTGTAGCTGAGTGACATAGAATTATATTCTTTAGAATCAAACAGACAAAGTAAAATATTTTTTTCTCAAAAATTGGGAGTATCAGATGGCTTCATCCAATTATTACATTTGGTAAAGGGAAAGATTATTAATCAGCCTAACTCTGTTGTTTCCAAGATTTTGATTTTATAATATCTGTTTCTCCTTATGAGCCTTGCAGACAAAGAGGTATCCGGGTTATGAAAGAACTGCATATGTCCTCTCATCTGAGACATCTGTTCTCCCATTCTCTCATAAATTCTTAAACAGGATGAAATTTTATTAAGAAAATTATACCATTGCTGTAATTGGCATATATTCCACATTTGTCTGCATTTACCTTTTGGTCATTATACCACATGATGGCATCCTAAAACAATTTCTATAAATGCAACATTGAAATAAAAACATAAGGCATTACAGATATGAAAATCACTTTCTTCTAATCTCAAAATCTAGTGAGTAATAGTGTTCATGAGCTTCATTTCATTAAAATTTTGCAGCTTCTTTGCAAGGAGCTTGATATGAAAAAGTAGCAATTGTTTTTATGAAATAAAACTACATTAATGATCATTTTAAGTTATTAAAGAGCTTAGATATTGTACAAGTAATTTCAATATACCTAACTTTATACAATGAAAATCTTCTTGAAATAAACTACAAAATAAAACTATCACAATAATTGTAAAATTCATTAACAAAACCTCTAAATTTTCAATCATTTGTGAGTGAAAATTTTTGTTATAATTTTGTGATTTGAATGCAATTTGCCCAAGAAGCTACAGGATTGAATTATAAATAAGTATATCTAACTTGAAAAATAATGCAAAAAGCATACCCTGTCTCTGTGCATGAAATGCTTATTTTTGTTTTATTATTTCTTTGTCAGTATGAATGGTTCTTTACTATCAAAGCGAGTGAACATTTGTTCTTTTGTATTTAACGAATATTTATGTTATTCAATTCAATTGATATTTAATAATAGATTTATCATTATTCAAAAAAGACCAGAAGATCACTTTCATTTTAGTTCTAGTAACTATAAAGTTTACAAATGTGACATTAAGTTAATGACATTCATTTCGTTTATTTTCAAAGTATCCCAGCAATGTCTGTGTTAATTTCCTGCAGTCAAATAAAATATTTTATTCAATTTTGGTTGTATCTATTGTTGTACTAATATATGTTCTCACTTCATCTAGTTTTTTTGGATTAGAGAATCATAATTTTTATATCCGTAAAGACTTACGTTTTCATTTCAACATTCCCATAGTACAAAATAGGACATTGGGTAAATATAATGTTTCTTTTAATCAAGATGTACATTTTCATTTTGTTCTTTCAACCAAGACAGATTGTCTCTGCAACATTATTTTAAAATAGATCAACAGTTATTATACTTTATTGCACATTAGAATTACCTGGGATAACTTTAAAAAATCCTGATGTTGAGATCCTTCCCCAGTCCAATTAAATCAGACACTTGGCGTCATTATTTTAAAACTCCCTTAGGTGATTCTAGTATCAGCCAAGATTGAGAACCACTGGAATAGAGGAAAGGAGAATGTTAACATATATGGATAAGGCAGACCTACTTTAAACCACAGATCTCTCCTTTTATTTCCTGTGATCTTCTAAAATTACTTAATTTTTGAGGCTTCAATTTATTGTATGCAATATTTAATATATAAAAATATATGCAACATAAATGAAGTTATGAAGTTTAATTAAAATAACAAATACTTATAAGCCTACCATATAACTTCAAAAGTAAAAATTATCCACAATTCCATTCTCCTACTGCTTTCATAGTTATAATTCCATTATCCTAAATTTGTTTATCTTTCACTTATTTTTGTAAGAATACTTATAATAAATGTATGTTTCCATGAGTAGCACATTATCTAGTTTAGCTTGATAATATGCTTTATATAAATAATACTATATATAGTATTCAGAATTTTTAATTATTTTTGATTAATCGATATTATGGTTCAGATATTCTTTCATGTTGTTATACATAGTTACAGTAATTAAATTATTTTCATTGAGGTGTATTTTATTGTGTGAATACGCTATAAGGTATTTTCCAATGTCTCTGTCAATGGACATTCAGGATTTCTTTTTAGTTTTTGTTATTGAATCAAAGCTGTGATCAATGTTTTTATACAGACTCCTAGTGACATATGGCACTCTTTTTCTAGACTATACCTAGGAGTGGAATTTCTGGGTCATAGGATATGTGCATGTACAAATTTAAAGGTAATGCTATTTCCCTCCCTGCATTCTGAAGGGTTGTATTGATTTATACTCTCACCAGCATTTATAAGACTTCCCATTGTTCCACATACTCATCAACATGTAGTACTATAGAGCTGGTTATTTTTGGCAATCTAGTGGGTAAACAAAAATAGTTCAGTGTAATGATTTTTAATGGGTTCCATTATTTTCATATACTTATTTCCCTATTGTTTAACTCCTGAAATGTCTATTCTTATCATTTGCACATATTTTTGGCTTATTTATTTTATTGATTAAATTATAATTTGGCTTTTTATATTTCTTATGCTGTTTTATGATCATTTATGATGTTTTATGGTTTTAATGAGGTTGAACTTAATACTTAAGATATTTGGCACAATGCCCATCAATGATAGACTGGATAAAGAAAATGTGGCACATATATACCATGGAATTCTATGCAGCCATAAAAAAGGATGAGTTCGTGTCCTTTGTAGCGACATGGATAAAACTGGAAACCATCATTCTTAGCAAACTAACACAAGAACAGAAAACCAAACACCGCATGTTCTCACTCATAAGTGGGAGTTGAACAATGAGAACACATGGACACAGGCAGGGGAATATCACACACTGGGGCCTGTTGGTGGGTGGGGGGTGCAAGGGAAGGGATAGCATTAGGAGAAATATCTAATGTAGATGACGGATTGAAGGGTGCAGCAAACCACCATGGCACGTGTATACCTGTGTAACAAACCTGTATGTTCTGTGCATGCACCCCAGAACATAAAGTATTTTTTTAAAAAAAGATATTTGGCACAATTAAGCAATCCTTCCCCATGCCTATATCATAAAAAATATCTGTCTGTTCTTTTTCCCAAGAGCTTAAAAAGTTTGTTGCTCATATTTAAGCCATTAAAAGATTTGAGGTCATGGCATTCCATAGAAATCGAGGGTTATATTTTCCATAAGAATAGCCAATATTTAGACACAATTTATTGACAATTGTTCATTCACATTGATCAGCCAATGCCATATATATTGCATATCAAATTTCCATGTAGACAATGGCCTTCATATGGGCTCTCTACTTTGTCCCATTTGTGAATGTATTAATTTCTATGTTAATATCATGTCATTTCAATTTTATAGTAAGTCTTTATAATTTGTAAGACAATTCTACTTTTTTTTTTTTGCAATGTCTTGGCTATCGAGCCATGCAATATTCTGTATACATTTTGGAATTAGACTGGTGTTTCTTGAAATAGCTTTTAAGGATTCTGATTTAAATTGCATTAAATTTATTAATTAATTTTGGAAAATTAGCTCCTTTACAATACTAAGTTTTCATCTCTAGGAACATGGTATAATTCTTCATTCAATTAAAAATTTCAAAATAATTTTTTAAAAAAGTTCTAAGATTTCCTCCATAAAGATTAGCTTATGCTGGGGGAATTTAATTCTATTTTTTTTCTCATATGGGTGTTTTGTTGTTATTGTTGTTTAGAAATTGTCATTATAAAAAGTTTAGGACAGGTAGAAAAGTAGAGACTGTATTATAATTTATCCCCTTTTCTATAACTTCTAGCCTCAATAGTTATCAATCATAGCACGTCTATGATTATGTATCCTGCTTCTCATTCTCTCTCACCAACCCCACATTATTTTGAGGCAAATCCCTGACATTGTATCATTTAACTTATAATTAGTAAATGTGGCTTCAAAAATTTTTAAGTGTCTTCTAAGAGTTGCAAAAGCATAAAAGATGATGTATTTTGGTATAATTATCTTATATATAACCAATTTTCTAGAATCTCTAATATCTTTCTGTAGAGTATTGGTTCTTAGTGAAATTTGTGACTAATGAGAATGTTTTATTCTTCCTTTCAAATACTTAGAGCATGTTTTTCTTGACTCACCACATATTTGGGTACTATATTAAATTTTGAATGGAAGCAATAATAGTGTCTTTTTTCTTAAAGTAAAGAGAATAGTTTGAACCTTTTGCCATAAGAATATTTGTTGTAGTATTTTGGTAGATGTTATTTATCAGAATATGAAGTCATCTTTAGTTTTTAGTTAACTATGATGTCTTATCATGAATAGTGATATAATTTTATCAAATCATATTCTCCATTAATAAGATATATTTTTAAAATTTTTGATTTGTTATGTAACATTTGATGACACTAACGCTCCTGGTATAACTCCAAATGGTTTTATTTTCCTAATTGTTACCATATTCAGTTTACTTGTTTTGTTACATTTTGCATTTATGTGTATGTATAAGATTGTCCTGTAATTTTCCTTTCTGTTAATAATATTATCTGCTTTTATTATCCAAAATATTCATTCTTTATTCTCTCAAGGTTTTTGTACAATTGGAATGATCTGTTTTTTTGCATGTTTGTTGGCAATTGTCTATAATTGCACTGAAGTATTTTTATTTAATAGGAATATTTCAAATTTCTTCTTAATTTAAGTAATTTGTCTATTTTGTTTAGACTGGAATTTATTGGTATACAATGGCTATAGTAATCTCTATTTATAATTTTAATCTCTATTACTTTTTTCCTTCCTAGTATTATTTACTTTTCCCATATTTCAAATTTGTTTACTTTAAAAATCTCACCAAAATAGTATTTTAAATCTTTGCAGAGGGCCAAATTTTGATTTTATTCCTCACTTTTAACCTTGTTTTTTACTTTAATTAATTTCTTCTCTCACTTTTACAACCTCCTTCTATCTAATTTGATTTCATGGAAGGTTTCTAAAAAGATAAAATGTAATTCATGTACCACAAAATATACCTCAATTCAGTCCTTTTTTAGTATGTTAATAAAGTTGTATGACTACTACCACAACCTAATTTCAGATTATTTTGATTATCTAAAATGAAATCTTTTACCATTAGGAAACATTCCCCAATTCCTCTCTTCCCCCAGTCCCTGACAGCCACTCATCTACTTTCTTTTCTGCGGATTTGCCTATTCTGGATATTTTACATAGAGTTTAACTTTTTGAGAAACTGTTAAATTTTCTCAAACCAGCTGAACCATTTTATATACCCATCAGCAATGTATAATTCCAATTCTCCACATGCATGTTAAAACTTGTTATTATCTGTCTTTTTAATTAAAGCTACCAAAAAAGTGAAAGGTATATTGCTGTGTTTTTAATGTGCATTTCCCTATGATGAATGATGTTGAATGTCTTTTTACGTTCATATTGACCATGTGTTTACCTTCTTTAAAAAAAAATCTCTTTAAATCCTTTTTCCATTTTTTAATTGGGTTTGTTGTCTGTTATTGAGTTGTAAAAACTCTTTGTATATTCTGGTCACAAGTCCCTTATCAGATATATGATTTGCAAATATTATTTCCCATTGTGTGGATTTTCACTTTCTTGATAGAGTTTATCTTAAATATAAAAGCTTTTAGTTTTGATGAAGTGAAATTTATTTATTTTGTCTGTTGTTTTTGCTTTTGTTGTTGTATCTAGGTAACTATTGCCTAATCCATGGTAACAAAGGTTTACGCCTATTTTTCTTCTGAGAGATCTATAGTTTTAGCTATAGTTTTAGTTTTACACTGAGGTCTTTGATGCAGTTTAGTTAACTTCTGATATGATGTGAGACAAGAGTCCATGTTCCTTTTTTTGTAAGTGGATATCAAGTTGTCCCTGCACTATTTATTGAAAAGAATTTTATCCTCCCTTCAGTTGTGTTGGCACCTTTGTTGAAAATCAATTGCTCATAAATGGATGGTTTATTTCTGGACTCTCAATTCTATTCAATTGATCTGCCTCTGCGCTTGTGTCAGTCCCACAGTTTGAAATTAAAGAAGTGTAGAGTCTTCAAAGTTTTGTCATTCTTTTTAAAGATTGTTTTGGCTATTCTTGTTCCACTGCATTTCCATATGATATTAGAATCAACTTGCCAGTTTCTTCAAAATAAAAGGCTTGTGTTTTGGTAAGGTTTGTATGGAATAGGTTGATTAATTCAGAGTATTATTATCTTAACATCAAGTGTTCTAATTCATAAATACGGAATGTCTTTTCATACATTTTGGTCTTTAATCACTTTCAATGATATTTTGTAATTTTTAGTGAATAAGTCTTGTACTTCTCTTGTTAACTTTACTCCCCAGTATTATTTTTGATACTATGGTAAATTGAACATTCTTAATTTTCTTTCTCATACTGCTCATTGGTAGTGTACAGCAATACAATTTCTTTCTTTCTCCTTCCTTCCTTCCTTCCTTCCTTCCTTCCTTCCTTCCTTGACAGAGTTTCACTCAGTTGTCAGGCTGGAGTGCAATGGCGTGATCTTAGCTCACTGCAGTCTCTGCCTCCTGCCTCCTCCCGATTCTCCTGCCTCAGCTGGGACTATAGGCGCACGCCACCACACCCAGCTAATTTTTGTATTTTTAGTAGAGACAGGGTTTCGCCATGTTGGCCAGGATGGTCTCAATCTCTTGACCTTGTGATCCACCCACCTTGGCCTCCCAAAGTGCTGGGATTACAGGCGTGAGCCACAGTGCCCAGACTACAATTAATTTTTATATATTGACCTTGTTTTCCATGACCTTGACAAATTCACTTATTAGTGCTAATATTTTTCTATCTGTGTATATTAGGATTTTTTATATATGAGATCATAACATCTACAAACAAAAATAGTTTTACTTCCTCATTTCTAATCTAAATACCATTTATTTATTGCCTGATTGCCAGTCTAGAACCTCCAGTACAATATTGAGTAGAAGTGGCAAGAAGAGATATCTTTTCCTTGTTCCTGGTTTTAATGGGAAAGCTTTCAGTCTTTCACCATTACATGTGATGTTTTCTTTTGGCTTTTTCACATATACTGTTTATCAGGTTGAAGACGTGCCTTATATTCCTATTTTGATAAGTGTTCTCTTATTATAAAGTGTGTTGATTTTGTCAAATGCCTTTTCTGTATCTATTGAGATCATGTCATTTAGTTCATTGTTCTGTTGGCATGTTTTATTACATTAATTTCCAGATGTTAGACAACCTTTCATCCCTGGGACAAACTCAATTTGGTCATGGTGTATAATTATTTTAATATGTTGCCAGATTTGGTTTGCTTGTATTTTACTTAAGATTTTTATTTCTATATTTATAATATATATAAGTCTTTTGAAAAATTATTTATTTGCCTGGCTTTGGTATCAGGAAAATACTAGCCTCATAGAATTAAGTGAGATATTTATTAACGAATGATGTTAATTCTTTAAATATCTGGTAGAATTTATTCATAAAGCCATCCTATGCTGCACTTTTGTTTTTGAGACTTTTTTTTTGTTACTGATTTGGTTTCTTTACCTGTTATAAGTCTATTCAGGTTTTCTATTACTTTTTGTGTCATTTTCTCTAGTTTTTGGCTTCTAGGTATTCATCTATTTCAATCAGGATATCTGTTTTGTTGCCATATGATTGTTCATATTTGTTCCCTTATAAACTTTTTTATTAATGCAAGTTAGTAGTAATGTTACCTCTTTCATTCTCATTTTAAAAATTTGAAACTTCCATTTTTTATTCTAGGTTAATGTAGCTAAAGGATTGTCATTTTTGTTGATCTTTCAAAGAACCAACTTTTGGTTCTATTGATTTTCTCTATTGTTTACTATTTTCTATTTTATTTATCTGCACTCTAAGCTTATTTCATTTCTTCTGGCTTTAGGTTTATCTTGCTTTACTTTTCTTAGTTTCATAAATGGTGGAAGGTTAAGTTATTGACTTGAACTTTACTTTTTAATAATTTTGTTATGTTTTCTTCCAAGTGTTAGCAATAAAAACACTAAAATTCTGGTCTGTTTTGTTTTAATTTCAATTTATTTCAAAGTATTTTCGAATTTTCATTGTTATTTCTTCATGAACCAATTGCTTATTTAGTAAAGTATTGCTTAATTCTGCATACATATGAATTTTCTAAATTTTCTTTTTTAAATTATTTCTAATTTTATTCTGTTGTATGTTAAAAAGATGCTCTGTGTTTTAATCCTTTTAAATGTATTGTAGCCTGTTTTGTCACCTGCCATACGGTTTATCCTGAGGAATGCTGGTTCTTTGAAAAGATAAATAAAATTGATAGGCCACTAGGAAGATTAACCGAGAAAAGAAGAGAGAAATTCCAAATAACCTCACTAAGAATCAAAACAGGAGATATTAAAACTGACACCACTGAAATACAAAAGATCATTCAAGGCTGCAATGAACACCTTTATGCACATAAACTAGAAAAACTAGAAGAGATGGATAAGTTCTTGGAAAAATACAAACCTCCTAGCTTAAATCAGAAAGAATTAGATACCCTGAACAGACCAATAGCAAGCAACAAGATTAAAATGGTAATTAAAGAATTACCAACAAAAAAAAGTCCAGGACCAGATGGATTCACAGCAGAATTCTACCAGACATTCAAAGAAGAATTGGTACCAATTCTTTTGACACTTCCACAAGATAGAGAGAAAGGAACCCTCCCTAATTCATTCTATGAAGTCAGAATCACCCTAATACCAAAACCATGAAAGGAAATAACCAAAAAAAAAAAAAAAAAAGAAAACTACAGATCAATATCTTTGAATATAGATTGTAAAATTCTTAACAAAATACGAGCTATCTGAATCCAACAATGTATCAAGAGATAATCCACCATCATCAAGTGGGTTGTATACCAGGGATGCAGGGATGGATTAATATGCAAGTCAATAAATGTGATACACCACATAAAGAGAATTAAAAACAAAAATCACATAATCATCTCAATAGATGCAGAAAAAGCATTCGACAAAATCCAGCATCACTTTGTGATTAAAACTCTCAGCAAAATTGGCATACAGGGGACCTACCTCAATGTAATAAAAGCCATCCATGACAAACCCACACCCAACATAATACCAAATGGGGAAATGTTGAAAGCGTTCCCTCTGAGAACTGGAACAAGACAAGGATGCCAACTCTCACCATTCTTCTTCAACATATTACTGGAAGTCCTAGCCAGAGCAATCAGACAAGAGAAAGAAATAAAGGGCATCCAAATTCTATACAGGAAGTCAAACCATCACTGTTTGCTGACGATATGATCATTTACCTTGAAAACCTTAAAGGCTCATCCTAAAAAGCTCCTAGAACTGAGAAAAGAATTCAGCAAAGTTTCTGGAAACAAGATTAATGTACACAAATCAGTAGCTCTTCTATACACCTACAGAGACCAAGTGGAGAATCAAATCAAGAACTCAACCTTTTTACAATAGCTGAAAATAAAATAAAATACAATAAAATTCTTAAGAATATACCTAACCAAGTAGGTGAAAGACCTCTACAAGGAAAACTACAAAACACTGCTGAAAGAAGTCATAGATGACACAAACAAATGGAAACACATCCCATGTTCATTAATGGGTAGAATCATTATGAAAATGACCAGACTGCCAAAAGCAATCTACAAATTCAATACAATCCCCATCAAAATACCACCATCATTCTTTGCAGAATTAGAAAAAAATATTCTAAAATTCATATGGAACCAAAAAAGAGCCTGCATCACCAAAGCAAGGCTAAACAAAAAGAATACATCTGGAGGCATCACAGCACCTGATTTCAAACTATACTATAAGGCTATAGTCACATTAACAGCATGGCACTGATATAAAAATAGCACATAGACCAATGGAACAGAATAGAGAATGCAGAAATAAACCCAACTACTTACAGCCAACTGATCTTCGACAAAGCAAACAAAAACATAAAGTGAGGAAAGGACACCCTTTTCAACAAAAGGTGCTGGGATAATTGGCTAGCCACATGTAGGAGAATGAAACTGGATCCTCATCTCTCACCTTATACAAAAATCAACTGAAGATGAATTGAGGACTTAAACCTAAAACTTGAAAATAAAAATTCTAGGAGATAACACTGGAAAAACCCTTCTAGATATTGGCTTCAGCAAGGATTTCATGACCAAGAACACAAAGGCAAATGCAATAAAAACAAAGATAAATAGCTGGGACCTAATTAAACTAAAGAGATTTTTCACAGCAAAAGGAATAGTCAGCAGAGTAAACAGACAACCCACAGAGTGGGAGAAAATCTTCACAATCTGTACATCTGACAAAGGACTAATATGCAGAATCTACAATGAACTCAAATCAGTACAGAAAAAAAAATCCCATCAAAAAGTGGGCTAAGGACATGAATAGACAATTCTCAAAAGAAGATATACAAATGGCCAACAAATGTATGAAAAGTCAGGCAAGAGAAAGAAATCAAGGGTATTCAGTTAGGAAAAGAAGAAGTCAAATTGTCCCTGTTTGCAGATGACATGATTGTATATTTAGAAAACCCCATTGTCTCAGCCCCAAATCTCCTTAAGCTGATAAGCAACTTCAGCAAAGTCTCAGGATACAAAATCAATGTGCAAAAATCACAAGCATTATTATACACCAGTAACAGACAAACAAAGAGCCAAATCATGAATGAGCTCCCATTCACAATAGCCTCAAAGAGATTAAAATACCTAGGAATCCAACTTACAAGGGATGTAAAGGACCTCTTCAAGGAGAACTACAAACCACTGCTCAATGAAATAAAAGAGGACACAAACAAATGGAAGAACATACCATGTTCATGGATAGGAAGAATCAATATCATGAAAATGGCCATACTGCCCAAGGTAATTTATAGATTCAATGCCATTCCCATTAAGCTACCAATGACTTTCTTCACAGAATTGGAAAAAAAAAACTACTTTAAAGTTCATATGGAACCAAAAAAGAGCCCACATTGCCAAGACAATCCTAAGCCAAAAGAACAAAGCTGGAGGCATCATGCTACCTGACTTCAAACTATACTACAAGGCTACAGTAACCAAAACAGCATGGTACTGGTACCAAAACAGACATACAGACCAATGGAACAGAACAGAGCCCTCAGAAATAATGCCACACATCTACAGCCATCTGATCTTTGACAAACCTGAGAGAAACAAGAAATGCGGAAAGGATTCCCTATTTAATAAATGATGCTGGGAAAATTGGCTAGCCATAAGTAGAAAGCTGAAACTAGATCCTTTCTTTACTCCTTATATGAAAATTAATTCAAGATGGATTAGAGACTTAAATGTTAGACCTAAAACCATAAAAATCCTAGAAGAAAACCTAGGTAGTACCATTCAGGACATACGCACGGGCAAGGACTTCATGTCTAAAACACCAAAAGCAATGGCAACAAAAGCCAAAATTGACAAATGGGATCTAATTAAACTAAAGAGCTTCTGCAGAGCAAAAGAAACTGCCATCAGAGTGAACAGGCAACCTACAGAATGGGAGAAAATTTTTGCAATCTACTCATCTGACAAAGGGCTAATATCCAGAACCTACAAAGAACTCAATCAAATTTACAAGAAAAAAATAACCCCATCAAAAAGTGGGCAAAGGATATGAACAGACACTTCTCAAAAGAAGACATTCATACAGCCAACAGACACATGAAAAAATGTTCATCATCACTCACAATCAGAGAAATGCAAATCAAAACTGCAATGAAATACTATCTCACACCAGTTAGATTGGCAATAATTAAAAAATCAGGAAACAACAGGTGCTGGAGAGGATGTGGAGAAATAGGAACACTTTTACACTGTTGGTGGGACTGTAAACTAGTTCAACCATTGTGAAAGACAGTGTGGCGATTCCTCAAGGATCTAGAACTAGAAATACCATTTGACCCAGCCATCCCATTACTGAGTATATACCCAAAGGATTATAATTCATGCTGCTATAAAGACACTTGCACATGTATGTTTATTGCGGCACTATTCACAATAGCAAAGACTTGGAATCAACCCAAATGTCCATGAGTGACAGACTGGATTAAGAAAATGTGGCACATATACACCATGGAATACTATGCAGCCATAAAAAAGGATGAGTTCATGTCCTTTGTAGGGACATGGATGCAGCTGGAAACCATCATTCTCAGCAAACTATCGCAAGAACAGAAAACCAAATACCGCATGTTCTCACTCATAGGTGGGAATTGAACAATGAGATCCCTTGGATACAGGAAGGGGAACATCACACACCGGGTCCTATTGTGGGGACAGGGTAGGGGGGAGGGATAGCATTAGGAGATATACCTAATGTAAATGAAGAGTTAATGGGTGCAGCACACCAACATGGCACGTGTATACATATGTAACAAACCTGCACGTTGTACACATGTACCCTAGAACTTAAAGTATAATAAATAAATTAATTTAAAAGAACTGCCCAACATCTCTAATGATCAGGGAAATGCAAATCAAAACCACAATGTGATACCACCTTACTTCTGCAAGAATGGCCATAATAAAAATAAATATTTGAAAGACAGTAGATATTGGCATGGATGCAGTGATCAGGAAACACTTCTACAGTGCTAGATGTGAACTTATACAGCCACTGTGGGAACAGTTTGGAGTTCCTTAAAGAACTAAAACCAGAACTACCATTTGATCCAGCAGTCTCACTACTGGGTAATCTACAGAGGAAAATAAGTCATTTTCTAAAACGATACTTGCACACGCATGTTTATAGCAGCACAATTCAAATTGCAAAATTGGAATTTGGAACCAACCCAAATGCCCATCAATCAACAAGTGGATAAAGAAACTGTCGTGTGTATAATATATGATGGAATACTACTCAGCCATAAAAAGGAATGAATTAACAGCATTTGCAGTGACCTGGATGAGATTGGAGACTATTATTCTAAGTGAAGCAACTCAGGAATGGAAAACCAAACACTGTATGTTCTCACTGATATGTGGGAGCTAAGCTATGAGGATGCAAAGGCATAAGAATGATACAATGGACTTTGGGTACTTGGCCTGCAAGAGTGAGGGGGTGGGTGAGGGATTAAAAGACTACAAATATGGTGCAGTATATACTTATCGGGTGATGAGTGCACCAAAATCTCACAAATCACCAACTTACTCATGTAACCAAATACCACCTGTACACCAATAACTTATGGGAAAAAAATAAAGCACTTGAGAAGAATGTATATTCTGCTGTTGAAGGTGGAATGTTCTGTATACATTGTTACGCCTACTAGGTATTTTGCAAGTCTTCTATTCCTTGTTAGTTAGCTGCATGGTTGTTTTATCTTGTTAGTTATCTGCATAGTTGTGCAAGTATCTTTTTTGGAAAATGACTTCTTTTCTTCTGGGTGGATATCCAGTAGTGGGATTGCTGGATCAAATGGTAGTTCTAGTTTTAGTTCTTTAAGGAATCTCCACACTGTTTCCATAGTGGCTGTACTTGTTTACATTCCCACCAACAGTGTAGAAGTGTTGCCTGATCACTGCATCCACACTAATATCTACTGTTTTTCAATTTTTTATTATTATGGCCATTCTTGCAGGAGTATGGTATCACATTGTGGTTTTATATAATGCTGAAAGTAGGGTGTTGAGGTCTTAACTATTGTTGATTTGTTGGTTACTCTTTTAATTCTGTCAACTTTTGCTTCATATATTTTGAGGCTATTACATGTACACGTATTTATAATTGTTACATATTTTTGATGAGAATATATAACACTTGCTGTTATATTGATGGGTTCATCACTTATTATTATTAAATATCTCTTTTCCTCTTAGAAATTTTTGTCTTATGGTCTGTTTTATATTAGTTTAGACACTCCTGCTCTATTTTGATTGCTGTTTGTGTATTTTATCTTTTCACTTTCAGCCTATATGTGTCTTTGAATCTACAGTGTGTCTCTTGCTAATAGCATGTGTTGGGAATATTTTTAAAAAATTATTTCTTCCAGTCTCTGCCTTTAACTGGAATGTTGAATCCATTTATATTTAATATGACTGATAAGACAGAATTTATATCTGCCATTTTTCAATTTTTTTCTATATGTTGTATGTCTTTTTATTCTTCTTTGTATTGCTGCCTCCTTTCGTGTTAAATAGGTATTTTTTCTAGTGCATTATTTAAACTCTTTTTAAACATTTTACTTTTTCAGTTTTTCACTTTTTAAACTTTATTTTCTTACTCTTATTTTAGGTTCAGGGGCTACATGTGCAGGTTTGTTTCATGGGTAAATTGTGTGTTGATGGGGATTGGCATACAAGTGATTCTGTCATTTGGATAGTGAGCAAAGTACCTAATCATTGGTTTTTCAACAATGAGTCCCCTTACCCCCAGTAATCCCCAGTATCTATTGGTTTCATCTTTATGTCCACGTGTACGTAATGTTTAGCTCCCAGTTATATGTGTGAGAACATGTAGTACTGGTTTTCTGTTCCTGTGTTAATTTACTCAGAATGATGGCCTCCAGCTGCATCCATGTTGCTGCAGAGGACATGATTTTGTTCCTTATTATGGTTGCATAGTATTCCATACTGTGTATGTACCACACTTTCTTTACTGGATCCATCGTTGATGAACATTTAGGTTGATTCCATGCCTTTGCTATTGTGAATAGTGCTGTAATGAACAATATCAATTTTCCTTTGGGTATATACTCAGTAATGAAATTGCTGGGTCAAATGGGAGTTCTGTTTTACATTCTTTAAGAAATCTTCAAACTTCTTTCCAAAATAGTTGAACATATTTACATTCCCACCAACAGTGTATATAAACATTCCCTTTACTCTGTAACTTTGTCAACATGTGTTATTTTTTGGCTTTTTAATATTAGCCGTTCAGAGTTGTGTGAGATGTCATCTCATTTTACCGTTTTCAAGGTTTTTTTTTAAGCAGTTGCCCTGGGGGTTACAATTTATATTATAACTTATAAAAATTTAGGTACTATTGATATCAATTTAATTTCAACAGTGCATAAAATCTTTGCTCTTTGCTAGCTCTATTTGCTCCCCACTCTTTTGTGATGTTATCATGTAAATTTTGTATTTATACATTGTGTGCCCAACAACATAGATTTGTAATTACTGCTTTATGCAGGGCTTTTAAACTAAGATAGAAAAAAAGGTATTATCAACAAAAATACATTTATACTTTTATATTTATGTAGTACTATATAGCCTTTAGCAGTGTACTTTATTTCTTCATGTTGTTTCAAATTAGTGTCTGCTCATTTTCATCCCGAACTCTTGTTAGTATTTCTTGCAGGAAAGTGCCATGGGAAGATTCTCTACATTTTTTTAATCTACTTCTCTTTAGCATTTGAAGAATAGCTTTTTCTGGATATAGAATTATTGGTTGATAATCTTTTTTGTTTTAGCACTTTAAATATATAATCCCACTACCTACGTGTTTTGTTGTTCCTTTTCTAATGATTTAGCTAAATGCTTCTTTTATTTATCTTTACTCATTCATGTTTATGGGTTTAGTTGCAGCAATCTTCTTCTAAACTATATGCTAAGTTCATTTGCTTCTCTCTGCTTTTGGTTATGTAAGCTCATCATTAATTAAAATATATATATATTTTGACATAGAGTTTCACTCTTGTCGCCCAGGCTGGAGGGCAATGCTGCGATCTCGGCTCACTGCAACCGCCACCTCCTGGGTTCAAGTGATTCTCCTGCCTCAGCCTCCCTAGTAGCTGGGATTACAGGCACCCACCGCCACACCTGGATAATTTTTGTATTTTTAGTAGAGACAGGGTTTTGCCGTGTTGGCCAGGCTCGTCTCAAACTCCTGACCTCAGGTAATCCACCTGTCTCGGCCTCCCAAAGTGCTGGGATTACAGGAGTGAGCCACCATGCCAGGCCAAACTAAAATTTTGTTTAATGTTTCCATAAATTTTCTTTCTGGATGGTATGAAGGTTATTTTATATTTCTGGCAACTGATGTCTCTAACTGGAGCTTTACTATAAGTGTCTGCTCTTATTGTATGGATGTGATATCCTGTCTTATCTGTCTATTCTATTAATTATACTTCCTAGTGTGTTAGATTTTGTTTGGAGCTTCGTTTCTTTGACTCAAATATATTATGATTGTTGATTTAATGTTTACCTTTGCATTAAAATTTTTTAGTTTGTTTATAATATTTGGTTTCTGTAATAAATCTTGGTTCTTATTATTTAGGGACAAGAATGAGAAATATTGATAGCTAGTGAGCACCAAAAGCCAGTTGTCTCTTTTTGAGAGCCTATTCTTATCAGCTTTCACCAGAATCCCAGGGAACAGCCTTAGTGTTCTAGCCTATGTTCTTCTACTTACTGGTTCCACAGCTTAGCAGCATTTGGTGGATAGAATGATAGAAGAACCTGGATGTAAAAGACCAAGGAGTCACCCAAATGTTTGCTTTGAAGTCTACTCTTGTCTCAAACACTAGCTCTAAGTGCTTTCCCATGTTCTGAAGCAGTATGCTTTTGTATTTTGAAACTGTTCTTTGCTGCTTTAACCAGTCAATATCTTTCTATTTTTCAGAGTCAAAATGTTGCACATGATGAGCATTTCATGGCACTACCTCTTGTTTTCCAGCTTTGATATTATATATTTGTTGTTTGTGTGTGTGTGTGGAGGGGAGAGGTAGATATTTTCAGGGATTTGCTAATAAAAGGGGAAAGAGGGAGAGCATTTTTTTCTGTCATCATAACCCAGTGGCCAGTGTATTCATTTTAAATATAAAATCTATTGCCGAAAGACAAAGTTTTTACTAAAGATATTTAGCTCTTCAACAACAGATCTAGGAATGGAAATTTGATTTTCTGACTTATATTGCTTTTCCTTTTGTCATATTTATCTTTTAAATGAAATAATCTGAAAAGTCATTTTCGCACCTGTATCTATATAACAGTGTAATTTAACATTGAACAATTTACAAGTAAAATTTTAACATTATAATGAATTTTTAGAGAAAGTAACATATACTTTAAATCTATAAACATTAAGGAATATATCATATTCTGCATAGAAATACCAGGTCTAAGATTGACTATTAGTATGACTTCAGTGATTCACATGGCAAATTTAAAAATATGTCTTTATCAAATAATTATGAATTATGTATGAGGAATTAAAATAGCAAATAGCAACTAAACAAGCCTATTAACTACAGAAAACAAAATTGTATACATTAATCATATAACTTATAGTATAAAATGAATACAAGTCAATGAAGCAGTTATTTGAATTCAAAGTAGGCTGTTTATTATTTGTTACTACTGACCACTCCTTAGTGTATATGCTATCATGGAATAGGTTGATATTTATGTTTCTTGTATAAATACAAGTATATATGGAATATTTATTTTGACTGATACTTTTCTGAATGACATCAGGAATAGTTGGTCTTTTATGCCCTTACTCTCCACATCTCATTCCTATCATAAAAATAGGATCATCTTTGAAATCTGTCTGCCATTTCTGCATCTTGGACAATACTATAGAGAACCAGTTCAAACACACAGTTCCCATCAGTATCAAAAGGAATGGGTGGGAAACCATTTCCATTGCAAGAAGTGTATCACAGACTTTAGGAAAAAATAGAAATCTAGCAGAATCCTTTTCAAGCAATCTCTTAAAAAACAACCAACCAAACAAAACAAAATCTGAATCTTTTACTTAGGTATAGTCAATAACTTAATATGAACTCTCTAATTGTTTATTGTTTTCATTATCTCTCATTAATTTCTTTAGAGAAGAAACATCCGTAAGTGCTTCACACTAGTGAGGTGAGTTGCTCAAAAGGCTGACATTTGCATATAAATAAAAGATAAATTAAAAGATACCATTTAACTATTTTAATAAAAGATGAATACAAAAAATAAAATGGTGATTTTTTTTCTTAATCTCTGAAGATCTTTTTTTGCATGGAGAATATAGAAGTTTCTTTTTCTCCCACTGCTATTTATTTAAGTAACACTGAAGTAGACTGCTATGCTTACTTAACATTAACTTTCCCTTTTTATTCCTATAGCATATAAAAAGCTTTAAATGTCACAGAATTAAAAGAAAAAGGATGCAGAAATAATGACTAGTTATTTCAAAGACGAATGCTTAAAGTTATATATGATAAAGAACTAGTATTAGTACCATTAACTGAACAGATTTACAGGAGGAAAAAAATGAAATTATGTATTTTTTCTCTGCTGAATAAAAAGTCATATGTTAAAAATTACATTGTATTTCAATAATTGTGTAATACACACCGAAAACATGCGGGTGTGAATTTAAGTGACTCCTTTACAGAAATGTATTGGATTTGGGGATACATCAATTGACTACATGTGGAATGGAACTTGTATTCAGTAGTATCTCATCAGACGCTGACAACAGCTGTATTTTGAAAATGATGCATTTAATGAATAACCACCACAAAACAGAGACTATTAAGTAAAAATTAGTGGAGAACTAAAAAAATGCAAAATATCAATTGACAGTAAAATAAGTAAGTTGTGGCAAATTCATTAATAAAATAAGAATGATCAGACTATAATTACATGCAAAATATTGTTGAGCTAAAGAATCAAAATAAAAAGGATATATACTTTATAAAACAATTTGTATAAAGCTGTAAAACAATCACAAGTAATCGCTAGTGTTATAAGGCAGCATAGAGGTTATATTTGAGAAGGTATTAGTGACTAGAAAGAGAGACATGAAAGGCTTTCTGTTATTTTGGTAATGTTTTTTTATTTCCTTGTCTGCTTGTTGTTTAAGAGAATGCATTCACTTTGTGATAATTCATCAAGTTGTACATATATGTTTTATGACCTATGTATTTATGTTATCATCCAGTTGGGTCTATATGGAGAAAACTATCTAAGGCAAATGATTAAAACAAATTTTTTTCTATGTTTTTATATGTTCTATCTACATGTATTTTGGCAGGGGCAAGTAGTCAAAAAGAAAACAAATCAATTAATACATCAGCCCTTAAAAACATCACTTGCTATGAGTCATGAGTTGTGCTTGAATACTTTAGGGGGAAAGGGAAGTCACAAAGCTATATATAGACTAGATGTGGTATATTAGAAGCAGCCAACAACTTTTTCAGGAATTTCTAGTTCTACCACAGTAATGTAGACCTAACCATAGACTTAGTAACACTTTAATTAAGTCCCAACCAAGGATACCAATCCATGGCTTTTCACTACCTTATTCTTAACCCACAAAGAAAGAGCCAAAAAAAAAAAATCAATTTTTCCATCTGCTCTTAATCAAAACACTTCTACTTCTCTCACAACAATGCATAGACAAAACACTGCCTAGCATTCCATTAGCTAGCTGAAATGTAATTACAGCAGTGGTCTAACACAAACAAGGCAACATTGGCACCTTAAAAGCTCAGTAAACTCAAAACATTGCCTTATGATATTAACATCTTGAAAATTGTGTTAATTCCCTTTGCTGTACATACAGAATTTCAACATCAATGCCCATAAATGAATTTTCATAGTTTCTTATTCTATCTTCCACTTCACGTTTAACACTCTGAATCTTATTTTGTATCCCTGTATCTGTTTTTATATATACTCATGCAAAATATGTTGGAAAACTGAAGTCATTTTCTGGATAATCCAAGCCAAAAAATGGCCTCAGTTGCTTAGACATTTCAGATGAAGTTGTGTTTCCCTTAGTTTGAGTTATAGGGACAATTATCGCAATTCTCCATTTTACATGCATAGGCAAATTCTTAGTATTTAGAGTGTGGAAAATTGCTGAGGACAGTGATTTCAAAAGGAAAGGAAGAAATCTATTTTAAAGTAGACTAAGAATTTAAATTTATGGTTATTATCTGGCTTAAAGTTTAAAAACTTTATCTTTTTAATATTTCAGTAACATTTTAGTGATCAGATTGATTTACATAGTATATAGCTTAAAGTGAGAACCATATAGCAGCAGAACTGGGTTGATGTTGATGATTAACGCAGGAAAAATTCATAGCGTGGGATACAGACAGCTTTGCTGTGAATACATACGAATAAAAGATGCAATTCTTGCCAAGAGATTCTTATGGCTGAGACATGTCACATGGTAATGCTATTCAGAATGTAGTAATGAATGCCTTTCTACTATAATAACACCTATTCTAATCCTTTCAGTCTAAACTGAACATAAATATAAAGAATATTAAGAATATATTTGAGATGTCAATGAAATAAAATGTT
The DNA here is from genome assembly GCF_003255815.1 of Theropithecus gelada. Taxonomy (NCBI): domain Eukaryota; kingdom Metazoa; phylum Chordata; class Mammalia; order Primates; family Cercopithecidae; genus Theropithecus; species Theropithecus gelada. Next base: position 106,324,988 of record NC_037673.1, on the reverse strand, counting down.
GTCACAGGATAATGGTCTCTTGCTGCTTCATAAAATACCAAGCCAAAGGCAAGACTTACATTTCCAGAGTAGAAGACATTAATCCCATGACAGTATTTTACTGCAGTGATTGTATTTCTATTATACAAAATGAGCATGTAGATGTAATCAATTCATTTGATGGATGTTGATGTAGTAAGTTGACAATGGTTTATCATCATTATGAATTTTTTTGTAAGCAGTTTATAAAAGAAAATACAAATGTTTTAGGAAACTGAACTTACAGGTATGGGGAATAGAGGTTTTTGAATAGATGGAGGCTTAAGAGAGTAATAGTTAACACAACCATGAAAAGACAGTGTGATTGATGTATTTATGGCAGTTGATGTAATATTATTGTTAATATTATACTTTCATATTTCAACTTGCTGACAGATAAAACATAATAATTAAATATAATTATTTGACTAAAAACCCACAATAATACAAAGAAAGCTGAACTGCTTCTCAGAATGCTTTATTAAGGCATTTACAAAACTAGGTTTGTTACTTTGAATAATAATTGCTGAATAGTAGGTTGATATCACTAATCTAGGGCATCATTTCTTATTTCTGGGTATTACCATAATATGAAAAAGATCCATGGTTAAAGATAGTTAGGTACTTTTTATGGAACTACAACAATTTAAAGTTAACCAAGCATTTTTCCCAATGGGAAAGGGAAACCATTGCTTTCTATCTTTTGTGGAAAATACATTAATGCCAAAATAGTGGGGTGTATTCAGTTGAATGTGTTTAGAATAATGTGTTTCATTTAGCAATGCCAATTCTTTAACATCTGAAACAGGCCTCAGGTTTGTTCTGAAAAACCTTGTCTAAATATTAAAATAGAACTCAGTCATACAGTTAATTTATTCCCAAAAGGAGATCTGATTTCACATACCCTTTTTGTCCCATTTGCTGGTTGTCTTAATATAAGGGAATTCCATGTTTCTAAACACCATCTACGTTATCATCCACTGTCTGTTGGTGTGATAAGGGCCAAGAAATCTGAAAATTAAAATCTTAATCTTCTTCAAAATACGAGAAATGAGGTAACTAATAAAGCTATTATTTTTCACAAAAATGCAAATCAAGCACACGTATTCCTCCCACCTTTCATAAAAACATTAGAATGTCCAAAAGTGTCATAATAATTACATCTGGGGAATGCTAGCAGACTTGGGGTACTGTTTGTTGTTAGGTTGTTTATTACCATGATTATTCATAGGCAATCCATTGTCAACTTAATTCTTTGTATGAAAAGATCTAGAATCATTACAACAACATTTTTCTATATTAGTCACAAATCCATTTTTATGAAATTGTATTATGAACTCTATATTTCAGGATCACATACATTAGTTTGCTAGGGATGCCATAGCAAAATACCAGTTTGGGATACTGAAACAAGGGAAATTTATTTCCTTATGGTTCCAGAGGCTGGAAGTTCAAGATAAAGGGGTTTGTCTTCCTCTGGGGTCCTTTTCTTTGACTTGTAAAATAGCTGCGTTCTGGCTGTATCCCTCACAGGTCCTTTTCTCTATGTGCACACACACCTATTGTATTTTTGTGTCAAAATTTCCTTTTCTTTTAAGGACAACAATCGAGTTGGATGAGACCCTATCCATATGACTTCGTTTAACATTAATTACCTTTTAAAAGCCCCATCTCCAAGTAGAGTCACAGCATAAGATGCTGTGAATTAGGGCTGCAGAATATTAATTATGGGGGAACAAAAATCAGCCCATAACACATACTAGTAATATTTCCTTTCAATTATGACATTATACATTAAAAAAACTAAAGAATTCAGTGGTGAAATGGGTTGTCCAACAATACCTACAGAGTTAGTAATAAAGCCATATTAATATATGGTCTTTATCGAAGACAGCAGAAACGATTCTGTGTTGGAAGTGTTCTGTCCTGAATGGTATTGCCTAGGTTTTTTTCTAGGGTAGGCATGGGCAAGGACTTCATGTCTAAATCACCAAAAACAATGGCAACAAAAGCCAAAATTGACAAATAGGATCTAATTAAACTAAAGAACTTCTGCACAGCAAAAGAAACTACTATCAGAGTTAACAGGCAACCTACAGAATGGGAGAAAATTTTTTGCAATCTACTCATCTGACAAAGGGCTAATATATAGAACCTACAAAGAACTCAAACAAATTTACAAGAAAAAAACAACCCCATCAAAAAGTGGGCAAAGGATATGAACAGACACTTCTCAAAAGAAGACAATTATGCAGCCAACAGACACATAAAAAATGCTCATCATCACTCACCATCAGAGAAATGCAAATCAAAACCACAATGAGATACCATCTCACACCATTAGAATGGCGATCATTAAAAAGTCAGGAAACAACAGATGCTAGAGAGGATGTGGATAAATAGGAACAGTTTTACACTGTTGGTGGGACTGTAAACTAGTTCAACCATTGTGGAAGACAGTGTGGTGATTCCTCAAGGATCTAGAACTAGAAATACCATTTGACCCAGCCATCCCATTACTGAGTATATACCCAAAGAAGAATTATAATTCATGCTGCTATAAAGACACATGCACACATGTTTATTGTGGCACTATTCACAATAGCAAAGACTTGGAACCAACTCAAATGTCCATCAATGACAGACTGGATTAAGAAAATGTGACACATATACACCATGGAATACTGTGCAGCCATAAAAAAGGATGAGTTCTTGTCCTTTTTAGGGACAGGGATGCAGCTGGAAACCATCATTCTCAGCAAACTATTGCAAGAACAGAAAAACCAAACACCGCATGTTCTCACTCAGAGGTGGAAACTGAACAATGAGAACACTTGGACATGGGAAAGGGAACATCACACACTGGGGTCTGTTGTGGGGAGGGGGGAGGGATAGCATTAGGAGATATACCTAATGTAAATGAAGAGTAAATGGGTGCAGCACACCAACATGGCACATGTATACATATGTAACAAACCTGCACGTTGTGCACATGTACCCTAGAACATAAAGTATAATTTTTTTTAAAAAAAGTGTTCTGTTAATTTTATTATTTTATCCCATTACTGAGGAAAAATCTAAGTACTCTACCTCATGTCTGTGAACTATGAAATTTTCCACTTTGGTTGGAAATTGATTTTTCCAGCCCTGTGTGAACCTCAAGGATTGTTTTCTCTACTTTTTTTTAGTGATTCTTTCCCCAGACCCTGGTAGTGTCCTCAAGTGCTTGTGCTGCAATTGATGAGTACTCAGCTGAGTGGGGAACTCTGGATATGTCCAGAGTTCTTTCTCTGGGAAGATTTCACCTGTCTACTACCTTGCAAACAAACTAGCCACTTTGGCCTCCTTGTACTTCTAACTCTATCTCTTCCCTTCAGGGAATTTGCTGAGTTCCATCTAGATTCTCTCTCCTAGCTTTGGAGATTGTTGGTTTTCCCTGGTTAATAAGCTGAGACAATTGGACCTCATTTGTTTGCCATCTTTGGAGATTTTTATCCTTCACTATTTGATGTCCAATGTATTGAGAACTGGTTTTTGTAAAAAAACGAACAAACAAAAAACGAAAGATAGAAGTATAAATAGAAATCTGTTACTGTCTCTTGACTAAAAGTTATCATTCATTCATATTTAAAAGTACAATCTATCAAGAATGAAATTTTATAAATGGTGTTCCACCGGCATCAAAAGTTTTCTTCCTAATAGATATCCAGTGTATCCAGCCTCAGTTCCTTTCACTAAAAATAAAGCCTTTCCTTTTCAGGAAAAAAAAAATACAGGCTTTCCTCATAGCACTGCAGGATCACTTTTGTCATAAATCAAGAATTGTCATAACTGTGTATGTTTGGGTCTGTTACTAGACTCTCTATTGTTCCATTGGTCTACTTCCTTACACTAATACTATCATTTTAATTTATGTGACTGTGTGATGAATCTTAATAAAATATTTGGGCTTCTACTTCAAGATGGTTTTAGGGCTCTTCAGGACTTTTGAATTTTTACACAAATATTAGCATCCGGTATTTAAATGTTGAATCTAGGAACTAATTTGGGAAAAATACTGCATTGAAAAATTGTTTCAATACTGTATTGAAAAATACTGTATCTTTGGGTCTATGATCATAGTATAGTCCTCAGTTTACTGAAGTGTTCTTTTGTTTCTGACAATATTCAGTGTAGAAATCATAATAATTTTTCATTCGCATTATTTGTTTTTTCTTGATGTTTTTCAAATGACATCTTTTAAATTTTTATTTGCTATTTATTCTTGCTAATACAAAGAAATGACAATGATTTTGTATATTAACTGTGTCTACAGCAACTTATTATATATGCATATTAAGTCTAATTATTTATAAGTGGTTATCTTTTTCTAAGTATAAAGTCATTGAGGATAACAATTTTTTCTGTTCTTTAAAATTCCAGTATGCATGCCTTTTATGTCCTTGCCTTTCCTCATTGTACTAGCTAGAACTTCTAATTTATAGTTAGATAGAAGTGATCATAGTGTGCATTTCTTGAATCATTCCCAGTATCATGGGTAAAGGTCTGAGTAAATCACCATTAAAGGTGATATTAGCTGTAGGTTTTTTTTTTCCCCCAAGAATATGTAAAATGAGAATTGGAGTTTAATTAAAAACAGAACAGGGATACATTAAACAATTAGCTGTAGGTTTTAAAAAATCTTTACCAGGTTAAGAAGTAACTTCCAGCCATAATTTGCTAATGTTTTTAAAAGTTTCATTGTATTTTTAATTGACACATAATAATTGTACATATTTATGGGGTACCATGTGACATTTCAATATAAGTACATATTGTGTAATGATCAAATCAGGGTAATTAGCAAATCATCAGGGTAATTAGCAAATCATTTATCTCAAACACTTACATTTTGTGATGAGAACATTCAGAATCCGTTCTTATAGCTATTTTGAAATGTACAATATATTTTTGTTAACTATAGTCACTATATTGTGCGATAGAACACCAGAGTTTACTTATTTTATCTAGCTGTAACTTTGTGTACCTATTGACCAACCTCTCCCCATTTCTGTCTACCGCCTACCCCCAAACACCCCCAGCCTATGATAGTAACCACTTCTGATTTCACACAAGAGTAAGTTATTTTGTGGTATTTTGTGTGTGTGTGTGTGTGTGTCTGTGTGTGTATGTGTGTGTGTGTGGCTTATTTCACTTAACAGAATGCCCTCCAGGTTTATCTATGTTATTGCATATCATAGAATTTCCTCTTTTTTCTAAGTTTGACTAGTTTTCCATTGGGTATATATACTACATTTTCCTTATTCATTTTTCTATTGGTGGACACTTACATTGATTCTATATCTCAGCTATGGTGAACAGTGCTGCAATAAACACGGGAGTGTAGATATCTATTTGACATAATGATTTCATTTCCTTTGAATATATACCCAGTAGTGGGATTGCTGGATCATGTGGTACTTCTATTTTTAAAAAAATATTTTAAATTTTTAATTTTGGGGAGTACATAGTAGGTGTATACATTTATTTTCAATATTTTAGAAACCTCCATAATAGTTAACATAATGACTGTACTAATTTATATTCCCACCAACAGTGCATAAGGGTTCCCTTTTCTTCACATCCTTGGCAATACTTATCTTTTGTTTTTTAGATAACTTTGCATTCCAACTGGAGGGCTGAGATATCTCACTGTTGTTTTGAGTTGCATTTTCCTGATGATCAGTGATGTTGAGCATTTTTATGTAACTTTTGGACATTTGTATGTCTTCTTTTGAAAAATATCCATTCACATATTTTGCCCATTTTTAATCCATTTTGTTTGTTATTGAGTTGTTTCAGTTTCTTGTATATTCTGGTTATTAACCTCTTGTCAGAAGTATAGTTTGCAAAAATTTTCTCCCATTCAGGTTGTCTCTTCACACTGTTGATGGTTTTCTTTGCTGTGCAGAAGTTTCTTAGTTTGATATAATCTTATTTGTCCTTTTTTTTTTTTTTTTTTTTTTGCATTTGTTGCCTGTGCTTTTTAGGTTTTAGCCAAAAAAATCTTTGCCCAGACCAATGTTATATAGCATTTACTCTATGTTTTATTCTGGTTTTTTCATAGTTTGGGGGTCTTACGTTTAACTCTGTAATGCATTTTGAGTTAATTCTTTACCTATGAGAGATAGGGTACAAATTTTATTCTTCTGAATGTAGACAATTTTCCAACCATCATTTATTGAAAAGACTGTCCTTACCCCTATATGAGTTTTTGGCCCGTTTGACAAAAATAAGTTGGCTTTAGAGCTATAGGTTTATTTCTGAGCTCTCTATACTGTCCCATTGGTCTATGTATTCATTTTTATGTCAATAACATGCTTTTTTGGTTATTATAACTTTGTAGTATATTTTGAAGTTAGGTAGTGAGATGCCTTCAGCTATGTTGTTGTGTTTATTTGGTTTTGTTTCCTCAAGAGTGCTGTGATTTACAGAGTCTTTTGTAGTTCAATAAAAATTTTAGGATCCCTATTTTTTCTATTTCTATAAAGAATTCATTGGTATTTTGATAGGTATTGCATTGACTCTACAGAACAATTTTGGGAGTATGGACATTTTAACAATACTAATTCTTCCACTGCATATACATAGTATATTTTTTTCCATTTATTTATGTCCACTTCAATTTCTATCATCATGTTTTATAGTTTTTGTTTTAGAGATTTTTTACCTCCTTAGTTAAATTTATTCCAAGGTATCTTATTTTTTTGTAGTTATCGTGAATGGAATTGTTTGCTTTTATTTCTTTTTTAGATAGTTCATCATTAGCATGTAAAAATGCTACTAATGTTTTATGTTGATTTTGTATCCTGAAACTTTACTGAATTTGTTTATTAGTTTTAATAGATTTTTTATGGAGTCTTTGGCATTTCTATATAAGAGCACATCTCCTACAAATCAGGACAGTTCAAGTTCCTCCTTTGCTATGTGGATTCATTTTCTTTCTTTCTTTAGTCTAATTGTTCTGGCTAAAACTTCCTGTAATATGTTGAATAGAAGCATCTAGGAACTTATCCCTTTCTTCTAGGTTTCCCAATTTGTAGGTGTCTAGTTGTTCATAGTAGTCTTTTATGATCCTTTCCATTTCTCTGTTATATGTTGTAATGTCTTCTTTTTCACCTTTGATTTGATTTCTTTGAGTCTTCTCTCTTTTTTGTCTTCTTAGTCTGACTTAAAGTTTGTTGGTTTGTTTATCTTTTCTAAAAAACAACTTTGTTTCTGCTCAAAGGACTGTCTTGAATATATTTTGTAGGTTAGCTCTAGTAGTGATAAATTGGTTTTTTGCCTCTTTGGTTTGTTTGTTTGTTTGTTTGTTTTTTCTTTCAGCACTTGGAATATGTCATCCCATTCTCTTCTGGACTACACAGTGTCTGCTGTGAAGTTCACTGATATCATAGTGGAATTCCTTTATATGTGACTTGGTGCTTTTTTCTTGCTGTCTTTAAAATCTTCTCATTGTCTTTGACTTTTGAGGGTTTAATTAATGTCTCTCAGTGATGTCCTCTTTGGTTTTAATCTGCTTGGGGACCTTTGAGCTTCATCTATCTGGATTTCCATATCTCTTCAAACACTTGGGGAAGTTTTCACCAATTATTTTATTAAGTAAGTTTTCTGTCTGCATCTTTCTCTCTTTTCCTTCTGGAATTCCCATAATACAAATGTTTGTTCATTTAATGCTGTCCCATAAGTCTTGTATGCCGTCTTCACTCTTTTTCATTCTTATTTCTTTCTTTCTTCTGATTTGGTAATTTCAAATGACCTGTCTTTAAGTTCAGAGATTCTTTTTTTTGCTTGAATTAGTCTCAACTGTATTTTTTGAAGCTCTCTGTTGTATTTTTTTATTTTATTCATTGAATTCTTCAACTCCAAGGTTTCTGTGTGGTAGTTTTTAGTGATGTCTATCCCTTTGGTAAGGTTCTCATTTAGATCATGAATAGTTTTCCTGGTTTAATTGAACTGTCTGTCTATGTTCTCTTGTATCTCACAGAGTTTCCTTAAGGCCATTATTTTGAATTTCTTTTCTGGCAATTTGTTGATTTTCAGTTCTTTGTGTTACTGGACTACTATTGTGCTCCTTTGGTGGTGTCAGATTTTCTTGCTTTTTCACTGTTTTTTTGTGTCTCCGTGTTGATATCTGTGCATCTGATGTAGCAATCACCTCTTGTAAACTTTACAAAGTGGCTTTCATAGAGAAATACTTTCACCTGAAAATGGGTCTTAATGTCCTGATTAGGAAGGGTGTGCTGACTCTGGTTCTAAGTTGCAATCAACATCAGCAATAACTGGGTACCTCAGTGGCCTATGCTGTAGGAGTTTGTAGGAGTGATGGTGGCAGCACAAGTTGTTAGGGCCCTCAGTGGCAAGAGTGTATATGGTCCCCTTATTTTTTTTATTTCCCACAGTGGGGAGACTAAGCCAAGGAAATTTCCCCTGGTGCTGTATCCGAGTTAGTTCCTAAGCAGCTGCAGCAGGCTGGGTTCCAGGGCACAGATGTTTACAGTGGCTATGAAGCGGGGGTTCCAGGTCAGTGTCTTGTGAATTTTTTTTTGGCACCCAGGCTTTTATGTACAAGTTCATTCTCTATGGTTGGGTAGAATGTGGATTTCTCACAGAACCATGGTCTGTGACTGTGAGGCATCTTCTAGCAGCTTGTGCCCAGGGAACAAGGTTGTAGCTATAACTCTGACCCTGGGGGCAGGGCACAGCACAGGCCATCCCTGGGGAAGAGAAGGTTTTCTACATGTTTGGGTCCAGGGAGCAGGGTACAGTTACACTGCATGAACCAGAACCAACAAAGTTCATTAGAAACACAGGTCTCAGGGAATGAGGCACTGTGTAGCGGTGACTCTGGACTCTGGGATAGTGGGACTTGGCAGTATCCCAAACTCTGTGAAGCCAGATGCAGCAGCAGTAAGAACCCCAACATAGTAGAAAATGGCTCTTGCTGGGGTTCCGGGGGGGTGGCGGGAGCAGCACAGGAATGACTCTACTCTTTGGGAAAGAAAATGTCTAGCAGCTCAGATTTTAGGGGGCTATTCCAACTTCAGGGAAGCAGAGTGTTAGAGTTTTATGGACTGTAAGGCAGGGTGTCTCAGGTCAGCCACTGCATTTTTTTCCCTGGGACATGTAATGCTCTATCAGCACAATCATAGTGTACATGGCTGCTCAGCTTAGCCAAGGCACTGATTCCCTGGAAGGCAGTGTGTCACTTCAGCTCAGGCTGAGGGAATTGACAACTCTGGGTGGCTAAGGCACTGTTTCCCCCGGATACGGAGCATCACCTCAATGGTGACACAAGGGAACAGGGTGCAGCAGCAACTAGGAGGGATATATCAATCAGCTCCACCAAGGCACCATTTCCCTAGAAGGGAGTGCACAGCTTTAGCTCAGGTCCCATGGTGCAGGGTGCAGCAGTGGCTGGGAGGGGCAGATGGGGTGGCTTCACCAAGGCACCATTTCCCCAGGAGGAATGTGTAACTTCAGCTTGGTCTCTGAGGAGACAGGGCACAGCCATGACTAGGATGGGTAGGTGGAATGGCCTCAGGTGTGCTTGGCCCCAATTGGTAGGGTATAACAGCAGTTCACAGCCCAGCTCAGGGATATTGGACTACCAGACAGGGATGATTTAGTGGCTGCTAAGCTTCATGGATGGATGATTTCCATGGCTACTCAATCTGGAGCAAGACACATGCCAGTCATAGTTCCAGTTCCAAGATGGTATGGTATAAAAGCTCTGCAGGCCACAGGGCGAGGGGCACAGTATTAGCTGTTTTTATGGGGGAAGCACATGTATGGACTCCAGACAGCTCACTTAGCTGGACTTCATTCTCATGAGGATTGCAGAAGACCTCAGTGGTGAGAACTTTAGGTGCCAAAATGTTGATTTGGGCTGCTGGGATCCTATTGCTTACTTTTTCCCCACAGAGAGAAGTCCCTCCTGGTTTCAAGCTTATTCTGGCTTAGGGATGAATTGGTGAAGGCCAGGTATTTTCTTTTGTTCTCTATGTTTCTATCTTGAGTTTTTGTGCTCTACGTGGTTTCTGGTACTCCTTTGACATATTCCAGTACTCTCCTTTAGTTATTTTTATCAAAATATAGTTGTTTATTATTTCTGCTGACTTTGTGGTAGTTACAAGCACTAAGGGCTTCTAGACAGCCATCTTACTGACATTATTCCCAAGACGTTTTTTATTGTTATGAAAGGATCTTGGATTTGATCAAATGTATTCATGCATCTATTAAGATGATTATATGATTTTCTACTATTAAACTGGTAAATTTTTCATCACAAATTAACCTTGCTTTCCTGGGATTATACTTACATTATCATGACGTATTGTGGTTTTTATATATCATTCAAATAGAATTTCCAATGTTTCATTTAACATTATCACATCCCTGTTCATAAGAAACATAATTAATTATTAGCCTTTCCTTTTACATTGATATTTAAAGTTATAAATTTATTTAAGGCAAGTTTTTATTTAGGGCTATAAATTTCCCTCTAAGCAACCTTAGTTCATCATTTTATAGTAGTATATAATTCATTCAGTGGTATATAATTCATTCAGTAGTATATAGTAGTAGTATATACTCTCAGTTTAAAATAGTTTCAAAGTTTTCTTGTAATGCTTTTAAGCATTTAATCAAGGTCTGCTAGTAATAAAGTCTTTAAACTTTTTATGTTAAAACATTATTTTATGCTCTTGTATGAAATATATTTTCACTGGGAAAATAATTTTGGATTGGTGATTATTTTCTTTCAAAACTTAAAGATGTTATTTCATTGTCTTCTGGGTTCCTTTATTCCTGTTGAGAAGTTAGCTGTAATACATCTTTTTTCTTTTTTTTAAAGTAAAATATCTTTTTTTTTTCTTCCAATGAAGATCCCTTTTTGTGGGTTGAATTGTGTTCCCCTGAAATTATGCTGAAGTGGAGTGGGCCCCTATTCCGATATGACTGGCATCCTTACAAAAAGGAGGGATTTGGCCACAAATATGCACACAGGGTGAATGTCATGTAAAGATAAATCCACATATCAGGATGATGCACCCAAAGCCAAAGAGTATAGAAGATTCCCAAAACAAACAACAAAAGAACCCTGCTAGACTAGAATCTTGGAAAGAAGAATCTTGGGATGTGTTTCTCTCTTATAGCTCACAGAAGGAGCCATGTGGACACAATGATCGTGGAATTCTAGCTTCCAGAACTGTGTGAAAATATATTTCTATTTTTGAATCTACCCAATTTGTGGTACTTTTTAATGGCAGTCCTAGCAAACTAATGTAAATATTATTTTAATATTTTTATCTTTCACTTTCAGTAGTCTTAATATGATGTATATAGGCATAAATTTTTATGTATTTGTTGTGTCTTTTGTTTACAAAGCTTTTTGAAATATTTCATGAGTTCTGGAAATGATGGCTTTCATAGTTTTGAAGCTATTCTGCAAATGCAGTTTTTATTCTTAGTGGTTTTCTGTTAGTGTATTGGCTGCCCAACTGAATAAGCTTTAGAATTTGACAATACCTTTGAAGAAAAACTGGCTGAATTTTGAAACTCATCCATTATTCAGTTTTATCTCATCAGCCTTAGAACACCACCATATTCTCTCCTAATTTCTCTGTTCTCCACCAGTAGGCCCCTACCTGGGAAAAACCTAGATTTTTAGTCACATATTCTGCAGGCAGAATTGAGAAATTAAATGGAGAAAAATATCCTAGGGGAGGGTTAGCGTACCTCTCTATGGTTCTGTTCCCTTGAAAACCTTTTTTATCTAGTCTTCATGATTTTAGCATCACAATGATGTCTTTAGCCAGATGAATTATGTAAGCTTATTTTTCCAACTTTATTGGTAGAAGTATTGGTCTGCCATCTATCTTCTTTAAAACGTTTTTTTTTTCTGATTATAACCATAATATATATATTTCATAAAATATTGAGTAAAAGAAATGCCATCAATGATCCCTTTTTCTGTCAACCTTAGATAATTATAATCATTGTAATATTTTAGTGTGTTCCTTCCAGATCTATTTTTTGGAGGTGGCTTATCCAGCGTACACCACACACACACACACACACACACACACACACAAACAAATACTATAGTCCAAGCAACATTAAGATACTATGCTTGACCCGGTGTGGTGGCTCACGCCTATAATCCCAGCATTTTGGGAGGCCAAGGCAGGCAGATCAGGAGGTCGAGACCATCCTGGCTAACACGGTGAAACCCCGTCTCTAATAAAAATACAAAAAAATTAGCCAGGCATGGTGGCACGTGCCTGTAATCCCAGTTACATGGGAAGCTGAGGCAGGAGAATGGCGTGAACCTGGAGGCAGAGCTTGCAGTGAGCCGAGATTGCGCCACTGCACTCCAGCCTGGGCAACAGAGCGGGACTCCATCTCAAAATAATGATGATGATGATGATGATGATGATGATGATGATGATAATAATAATAATAATAAGCTCGTCCTATGAACCTTAAAATATAGAACTAAATATACTTTAATGGATATGGGGACAGATTATAAATACCAAAAAGTCCCTGTCCAAACAAGTTACTTAACTCTGTTGAGTAAATAAACTCACGGAAAACAAAATGTTCACAATTAGGAGACGCCTAGGTAGAGGAAGCATAGAAAAGTGCATACTGGAGAAACCAGCTTCTATATACCTAATTCTCTGATCTGTTGCCAAATATACAAACTTTTCAAAAAATAATTTCCTCCATGGAATTGCCTAAAGATAGAGATTATGCTTTTAAATTAGTTCTATTTGTGAATCATTATCTTGGCATTCTGTTTTTGTGTATCTATTTTTTAAATTTTGGTTTATGTGAATCTACATTAGAAAGTGATCTGCTTTTCTGTGGTGATATAACTGTCTTTTGTCTTAGCAGTACTAAGGTAATAATATTTTGGGATTTTTTTCAAAGTTGTGATTAGCTTTTCTCAAACAATCCAATCTCTCCACAAATGCCTTTCTATCCCAACAGCTACATTCGTTTAGTAAATAGATTTCTTTCTAATTTACATAATCAATATGATTTTGTATATACATTTTTAATCTGCTATTTTCAGTTGCTCATGAAAGATCACTTTTTTCCAACTCGTTAAATGTGTCTGGAATGAACGTATTATGAGAGTGGAGATTTTCTGCCTTGTTTATTGCCGTAGTCCATTACTAGAGCAGAAAGAAGCTCATGCATGGTAGATATCCAATAAATATTGGAGGTCTAGCTTAATAAATGAACTCTTATTTTTCTAACCAATTGGGAGTGGTGAGTAGTGTATTCCATGCAGGAGTAATAACCCATTTAACTAATTCTCTATTATTGGCCATTAGTTTAACATGCAAGTTTTTACTTTTATCAACAATGCAGTGATACATGAATTTGAGGATACATTGTTGGACACATCTTATTTAGTTCACATTTCTAGATTAGTTGTCTATCTGTGTTAGATTTTTGGAATTGTCAAATTTCTAAAGCAAACTTTAAATGACTATTTATATACCAAAATATAGACTCTAAATAGGCAATGAAAATTAAAATTTTTATCAAATAAACATATACACAAAGAGGAAAAGAAAATAATGCTGTGGTACTTTCAGACCCATATAATGAAAACTGACCCAACTAAAATATTATGCAGCCTGAGTTCAGGGTAAGGTGACTGGGCTCTAGGCTACCCTTTTATAGAGGCTGCCTTTTTATAGGATGTTAACCACCAATCAGAGATGACATTGATGGCTTAAGTCGAACGTGACAATTTTGTCAGGCAAAGTTCCCGGGGACAAATAGAAAGCTGGACATAGCCTCAGCTTTGGAGAACTTCTAGTTTGATACCTCACAGATATAATATTTTGCAGACAGCTTTCTAAACAGGCTAATCTTCTTGACCTGGTTTTCCCTGTCTTTGTCTATCAGAATATTCATTGACAGTGTGCTAATGCAGTAACAGAAAGTAAAGACAGCTTTTCACTCTGCATCTGCATTGAAGATCTTTTGGTAGTGCTAGCCTTTGTCTGATTTGTTAGACCATCTCAGTTTTCTTTGGGAAAAGTGTCTGTTTATAAACATGTACTACCTTCAGGAAGCCAGTCCTCAGCTTTGGCTGGCTTCCTGTGTAACCATTACCATGATGGGCATTCATATGCTCCCCTTCTTATTTACTGTCTCAAGGTTCTTAGAAATGTTTGCAGTTTAATGAACTATAGCATGAAATTTTAGAGTAGGTTCATGATAGATAGAGATAGATAGACAGATAGATAGATGATAGATACATAGATACATACATAGATTGATAGATTGCTAGATAGATAGATCGTAGATTTATGGTATATATGGGTTTAACTCCCAGGTCTTTCCAAATTCTATGGTGATTTGTATTATCCTAGTTATCTCTTTTGTTCAAAATGTAATGCTCTCCACTTATTTGTTATATGGAACAGCTTTTCCCATAAACTTAGTGTGTGTCAAATTTCCCTCGTTATATAAAGATGACATTTTAAAATTCTCTGACTGATGCTCTGTGGTACACCTGAATAAATTTGAGCTTAAAAGTCACACCATATGCTAGCAGGGCTGGACTCCTAGGTGTCCATTTACATTTATGGCATTCTTCCAATTGCAACCAGCTACCAATTAGTGGCATTTTGAACCAACTGGAAGCATTCATAAGTCTAGATTGTAGACTTAGTCTGGCCTATGATGGCAATTCTGGATTTGAAGCTTTTTCCCTTATTCTGCCTTCCCCAATGTCTTCAACTCAAACAACGAATAGTTAGATGCTATTGTCTAGTAGAAACAACATTATAAGACTATTTATTTTGTAGCTTTTGTTCATTTTTCACTCATTTGACAAATATTTATAAAGTATCTACAATGTTTCAGCCACTGTGTTCTGCTGATAAAGAACAGACACATTCCCTCCTCTTGTAGCTCTTGAATGGGGACAACAAATAGCTATAACTTTGGCGTGTGAAAATTGCTATGAAAGAAGTTCAAGTAATGGTATGAAAAATTAGATTATGACTTCTTTATATAGGATGGTCAGGAAAGGCCTCTCAGAGGAGGTGGCATTTGGAGACCCAGATGATAAAACGAGACAGCCATGTGAATACCTGGAAGCTGAGTATTTCAAATAGGAGGCACAAAGGCCTCCAGGTGAAAAGTATTCAGCCCGGCCTGTGTAAGGGGTAGAAGGAAGGCCAGCGTGACTGGAGAACACAGAGGGAAGATGAGATACAGGGAAATCAGGTGGGAGGTCTTATATAGGGCAGGTGAGATGCAATGGAGGGTGTGGAGTAGGGCAGAAGAAGTGAAGTTAGAGAAGACTGTTTTGAAGGTAGAACTAACCATATTTGCCAACAAACTGGATATGTCAAAAAAGTGGGCAAAAGAGGCCTTAGGAATAAGACCCAGGTGTTTAGACTCAGCAATAGGGAGAACTGTACCATTTAATTAAAATCAGGTGGAATGGTTTTGAATGAGAAAAGAAGTCGGAACTAAATGATTAAGAATAATTAGTATTTGAAGCATATAAATTTAGGATATCTAATAAAATCTAAATACGATATGTATATAAGCATAACTCAGAGATATTGCAAGTTGGGTTCTAGACTACTGCAATAAAGAGAATATCACAATAAAGTGAGTTACACAATTTTGTTATTCCCCAGTGCATATAAAAGTTATTTTTAAACTATACTACAGTCTATGAAGCATGCAATAACATTGTCTAAAAAGTGCACATATCTTAATTTGAAAATATTTAATTGTTAAAAAATGCTAACAATCATCTGAGCTTTCAGTGAGTCACCGTCTCTTTGCTGGTGGAGTGCCTTGCCTTGATGTTGATGGATGCCGACTGATCAGGGTTGTGGTTGTTGAAGATTTGGGTGGCTGTGGCAATTTCTTAAAATAAGACAACAATGAAGTTGTCACAATGAAATATTTCTCTGTAACCTGAAATACTGCTGGATAGCATTTGACCCACAGTAGAACTTTTTTTCAAAAATGGAGTCAATCCTCTCAAAACCTGATACAGCTTTATCAGCTAAGTTTATTTGATATTTAAATCTTTTTTTTGCATTTCAACAATGTTCACAGCATCTTTACCAGCAGTAGAATCCATCTCAAGAAACCGTTTTTTTTTTTTTTGTTCATCCATAAGAAGCAACTCGTCATATGTTCAAATTTCGTCATGAGTTTGCTGTAATTGTCACATCTTCAGACTCCACTTCTAATTTTAATTCTGCTATTTCCTCCACCTCTGTGGTTGTTTTATTCACTGTAATTGTATTAGTCAGGGTACCCTACAGGGACAGAACTAATAGGATAGATGTATATATAAAGGGAAGTTTATTCAGGAGTATTGACTCATATTATCACAAGATTAAGTCCCACAATAGGCTGTCTGCAAACTTAGGAGCAAGGAAGCCAGTCAAAGTCCCCAAACCTCAAAAGTAGGGGAGCTAACAGTGCAGCTTTCAGTCTGTGGTCAAAGGTCCAAGAGTCCCAAAGTTGAAGAACTGGGAGTCTGATGTTCGAGGACGGGAAGTATCCAGCATGGGAGAAAGATGGAGGCTGGAAGACTAAGCCAGTCTTGTCTTTCCACGTTCCTCTGCCTGCTTTTATCCTGGCTGCACTGGCAGCTGATTAGATGGTGCCCACCCAGATTGAGGGGGCTCTGCCTTTTCCAGTCCATTAACTCAAATATTAATATCTGTTGGCAACACCTTCACAGAAACACCCAGGAACAGTACTTTGCATCCTTGAATTCAATCAAAGTTGACATTCAATATTAACCATCACAGTAGTCTTGAACCCCTCAAAGTTATCCATAAGGGCTGGAATCAACTTCTTCAAAACTCCTATTGATGTTGATATTTTGACCTCCTCGCATGAATCATGAATGTTCTTAATGACATCTAGAATGGTGAATCCTTTCCAGAAGGGTTTCAATTTACTTTGCTCGTATCAATCATAAGAATCACTATCTTTGGCAGCTACAGTCTTACAAAATGTATTTCTTAAATTATAAGATTTGAAAGTCAAAATTACTCCTTGATCCATGGGTTCTGGAATGGATATTGTGTTAACAGACATGAAACCAATATTAATCTCCTGTACATCTCCACCAGAGCTTTGGATAAAAAAGTGCATTGTCAGTGGGCAATAATGTTTTGAAATAAATCTATTTTTAGGAACAGTAGTTCCCAAACAATGGGCTTAAAATATTCAGCAAACCATGCTGTAAAAAAATGTGTTGTCATTTAGGCTTTGTTAAACTATATCTAGAGCATAGGCAGAGTAGATTTAGCATAGTTCTCAAGGGCCCTAGAACTTTTGGAATGGTCAATGAGCACTGGCTTCTAGTTACAGTCACTAGCTGCATTATCCCCTAACAAGATAGTCAGCCTGTCCTTTGAAACTTTGAAGCCAGACATTGACTTCTCTCTAGCTATGGAAGTCCAAGATGGAATCTTCTTCCAATAAAAAACTTTTTCATCTACATTGAAAATATGTTGTTTAGTGTAACCACCTTCTTCAATTACCTTAGCTATATCTTTTGGATAACTTGCTGCAGTTTCTACATTAGCACTTGCCGCTTCACCTTGCACTGTTATGTTATAGGAACAACTTATTTCCTTAAGCTTCATGAACCAACCTCTGCTGGATTCCAACTTTTCTTCTGCAGCTTCTTTACCTCTCTTAGTCTTCATAGAACTGAAGAGAGTCAGGGCCTTGCTCTGGATTAGGTTTTGGCTTCATCTTCTATCCAGAGCATGAAAACTTTCTCCATATCAGCAATTAAATTGCTTTACTTTTTTTGTTTTTTATCACTCATGTGTTCACTAGAGTAGCACTTTTAATTTCTTTTAATAACTTTTTTTTTTTTTTTTTGCATTCACAGCTTGACTAACTCTTTGGCACTAGAGACCTAGCTTTTGGCCTATTTCAGTTTTCATATGTCTTTCTCCCTAAGCCTAATCATTTCTAGATTTCAATTGAAAGGGAGAGATATGTGACTCTTCCTTTCACTTAAACACTTAAAGGCCATTGTGGGGTTATTAATGGGCCTAATTTAAATATCATTATGCCTCAGGGAATAGGGAAGCCCAAGCAGAGAGATAGGGGAAAAACTTGTCAGTTGAGCAGTCAGAACACGTACAATGTGTATCTAAGTTTGTCATCTTCTAGAGACAGAGTTTGTGACATCCCAAAAACAATTAGAATAGTAACATCAAAGATCACTAATCACAGCTCACCATGTCAGATATGATAACAATGAAAATGTTTTAAATATTGTGAGAATTACTAAAATGTGACACAGAAACACTGAATGAGCACATGCTGTTGGACAATGGTACCAATAGATTTGCTCGATGTAAAGTTGCCACATTTTTTTTTATTTGTAAAAAAAAAAAAAAAGCAATATCTGTCAATTCAATAAAGCAAAGCACAAGAAAATGAGATATGCCTATAGTAGCATGTGTGTGTGTGTGTTTGTATGAAGTGGCAAATTATACTTTAAGGCAATATTTTTAGTGTTTCAAAATTGATTTGAGCAAAAGTATTAAATTTTTTGCAATATTTTCTGAATAAATGTTTAACATCTTAATGCAAATATTTCTGAGGTAACATTTTGTTTTGATACAATTTCAAGCATACGAAAAGTTGTGAGATTACTATAGAGAGCATCCATATACCCTTTTCCCAGATTCACAAATGTTTACATATTACCTCATTTACTTTATCATTCATTTCCTTTCCATCTACATGCACACACACACACACACACACACACACACACACTTACTCATACATTTTTACTGAACTGCTTTAGAGTAAATTTCAGACATCATACCTTTTTCCCCTTAACACCCCAGTGTTTTCCTCAGACCAGTAAGATTATCTTACATAAACACAGAACACTGATTAAAATCAGGAAATTAAAATTGATATAATGCTATCTTATAATTCACAGTCATACTAAGTTTTTTTCAATTGTCTTCAAATTCTTTAATGGTTATTTTTCCTCCAGGTTCAGGATTCAGTCCAGGATCACACATTGCAATTGACTGTCACGTCACCTTTGTCTCATTTGTTTGGAATTGTTTCTCAACATTTCTTCATGTTTCTTAATCTTGACATTTTTTACAGAACACAGGAAATAGTTTGTAGAATGAAACTCAGCTTGAGTTTAATTTTTCCTCATGATTAGGTTCAGGTTATATATCATCAGCAAGAATAGCACAGAAGCAATATGTTCTTCTCAGTGTATCATATCAGGGATGACATTGGTTTGTTCTTTTATTGGTGATTTAAATTTTCATCACCTGGTTAAGGGGGTGTCTAATAGATTTTCCCACCATAAAGTTACTCTATATTCTCTTAGTAATTAACTAATCTGTAAGAAAATATCTTGACACAATCTAAATAGCCTGTTTCCCATAGACATTTACCCACTAAGTGTCATATTCATTGATGCTTCTTGTCTGGTATTTCTTACATTACTATTACAGTTACAAAATTATTTTTCTACCTTGTAACATTCATGAGTTAGCATTCTCCTAAAAGAGCTTTTTAATTTTTAATCAATTAATTTCAATTTCATTTTTAAATTTGGATGGCCCATAGGCATGCTCTCATAATATTTTTAATTCACTAATATATAAGGTAAAAAACAGGACTTTTTCTTAAGATTAAAAAACCTTTGATTTTATATTTTTAAGATCAAACTCAGTGCTATATGTCTTTGAAACTTTGTGAGACTTTTGACATTGAGAGACATCAATCTGTTGATTGATCAAAGAATAAAACCCAGTTCAAATAAGAGTTTGTCCAGATAGTCTAAAGATAGTTTTACCTTGCCTACCATCAGGGAACAAGAGTTGCTACTCATACAGTTGAAAATAGTAGAAAGTTGGTATTTCCAAGGTAATAGCATAAAACGTAATCTCTAATATTTATATTTGCCACAGGGAAATATGTAAACAAAATAACAAGGCTGGTAAAGAAATGTGCATAGATCAGTTCGGAAAATACCATCAAATGGTCTTATCTCCTGAAAGATGCCTGAAGGTCATCCCCCCAAATTAATTTTTGTTACCCTAATAGAGACATTAATTTTATTTGATATACCACATAAAGTTGAAAGTAAGAAGAAAAAAATAACTCAGTAGAATACAACTATAATGTTGGATATTAGATGCAATTTAGCACCAATTAGTTTAGCAAATATTTATGTGGAGTCTTTTATATGCAAGGGCATCCAACCAAGCAAAAACAATAAACTCATGATTTCATCCCCTGAGCATTTCAACTCCCCTAAACTGCTCCAAACACATAGAAGGAATATAAAGAATATTTTTAAGCTTAAAAATGTATAGTCTTAAAAAGACTAATAAAAGTACATCCATATATCAAAACCATAAAATAAATGGAAATTAATGAATGGATTTCAACTTAGTGGTTAAAAGCAGGTAGAGACTTCCATGAGATTAGTTGCTATGAGAAGTACCAGGGAATAAATGCACCCCATATGAAGTGGGGACTATAGCTAGGCTCACTGCTGTAGTTTCAGCCAGCACCCATCTCTCCTGCAGAGGGGCTTTAGCTACTAGATGGCTACTATTAATGCTGCCAGGGCCTATGCCTTACATCAGGCTGCATTCCTGGAAAAATCGGAGAACACAGATATAAACCCCTAAACTAGGAACTCAGTCAAGCCCCCTGCTAGATTGTTAATTTGCAGTATCCTCATAGAAATAAAGATCAGGAGCTCCTCAAAGCCAACCTATGATCTTGTTTTGTACTAGAGCACTGGAGACAACCCGAAAAAACAAAAGATTATAAAACAAAGACAAAGAGAAAATTGTGCAAAGGAAAAAGAAGGAGGACAACAAGTGAGGGGTAGAGAAAAGAGGGAAGAAACAAAAATATCAACTTAAAATTAGCCTGCAACCAAAATTTCCAAAATTGAATACCACAGTTTTGGTATTCAATTTTTGTTCATTTAGTTAATGAGCAAAATTAACAGTTGGAAATTAATTTGAGATGAAATAAAACTAACAAAAAAGTAAAGCACTTATAATAAATATGCATAGGATCTTAAATATATAATTGATGAAAAAACTTCTTTTTAATTAAATACATTATAAGTATTGGTGGAAAACCACAATTTCTATCCTTAAGGAGTTTATGATAAAGATACTATATTACATATATATGAATATACATCATATATTATCTATGATATTTGTAGGCATGTTTATTAAAAGTTGTAATAGTTCCTTCTAATATATACCAGCACTTCCATCAGAAAATCTTATTTGCATTCCATTTTATCTTATAGCCCCTACATTCTTTCTTATGTCACTTCCTTCTCTTAGTATACTGCATTTGAGATTCAACCAATATGTTTTTGTACATATTGGTAATAATGCAATTAGTATAAATTCCTTTATATTGCAGATTTCATTATATAGGTATACTAGGTTTTTATTCATACATCAATTCAAGGATGTTTGATTTCCAGGATTTTTTTTTTGATGCCCATATATATCACTATAAACATTTATGTAAAAGTTTTTGAATAAACAGATTTTTATTTCACCTGGCTAAATACTTAGGGGTGAATTTCTAGATTGTATGGTAAGTATATGTATAAAAAACAACCAAACTGTTTTCTAAAGTTGCTATAACATTTGCTTTCCCATCATAAACATAAGAGAGTTCTAGTTGCCAGCACTTGGTATTGTCAGTATTTTGGTTTTTTGTTTGTTAACTGTAGCCATTCTTACAGGTATGCAGTGGTATCTCATTGTGGTTTTAAATCTTTACTGAATGACTAATTACACAGAACAAATTCTCTTGTACTCAGCATCCATACATCTTTTTTCAGGTGTCTTCTTTTGTGAAATCGTTTGTCCACTTTTATCTAGATTTTTATTAAGTTAATGAGATTTAATAGGTGTTTTCTTGCATAGTGAAAATAAATCCTTTGTGAGAGATTTGTTTTGTAAATATTCTTATCTGTGGCATGTCTTTACAGTCTCTTAGCATTATATTTCACAGAGAAAAAGTTTTTAATTTTGATGAAGTCCAATTTATTAATTTTTAAAAATTTAATAAGTCACACTTTTCGTATAGTAACTAAGAAACCTTGCCAAACCCAAAAAGAAGTTTTATAATTTTGGGGTTTTATTTAAGTCTATGATCTAGTTTTAGTTACTTTTTTAATTTCATGGAAGGTATGTGTCAAAGTTCCTCTTTTTTTCTTTGCATGTGGGAGTCCAATTGTCCCAGCACCATTTGTTTTAAGCGATCATTCTTTATCCATTGTAATTGCATTTGAACGTTTGTCAAAATGCAATTGACTGTATATGTGCAGGTATGTTTTAAAAATCTTCTTCTGTTCCATTGATCTAATTGTCTGTCTTGAGGACAATACCACACTCTCTCACTTGTTGTAGCTCTATAGGCTTGAAACCAGGTAGTATTTTTATTTTTAAAGATTGCTTTTGTTATTCTAGTTATTTTGCCTTTCCAAGCAAGTTCTATAATCAGTTTATCTATGATTATATATATGATTTTATATATATATATCTATGATTATAGATTTTGATTGTGATTGTTGCATCTCTATATTAATTTAAAAAGTATTGACATCTTCGTATTTACTCCTTCAGTTCATGAACACTGTATATCTCTTCTTTTATTTAGATCTGTTTTGATTTCTTTTGTCAATGTTTTTACTTTTCTGCGCATAGATTCTACACATATTTTTCAGATTTATATTTAACATATTTTATGTTTTGTTATTGTATATCTTTTTATTATAGTTTCTAATTATTAATTTCTAGTGTATAGAATTACAACTGATTTTTGTATACTGGCCTTTTATCACCAAACCTTGCTAGACTCACTAGTTCTAATGTACTTAACTAACCTGTTTTGTAGGTTATTCTTCTGTAGATTCTTCTTTTATAGGTTTCAAATGATTTTTAAAAGATAATCCTATGAACTTCAAATAAAGACAATTTTTATTTTTTCTACTTTTTATTTTGTGTGTCTTTTGATTTGCTATTTTTAAAAAATTTATTGATTGGCTAGAACCCCCAGTTCAATGTTAACTAGAAGTGGTGAGAGCAAATGTCCTTGCATTGTTCCTGATCTTAGAGGCAAAGCATTCTGCTTTCATCATTATGTAGAATGGAAGCTGTAGATTTTCATAGATCCCCTTTATCAGATTGAGGAAGTTTTCTTCCATTCTTCATTTTCAAAGACTTTTTATTATGAATGAATGTTGAATTTTATTAAAACCTTGTTTATCATCTGTTGAAAGAGACCTGTAACGGTTTTCCTTCTTTAGTGATGTGGTTAATTGTGATTGATTTTTCAGTGTTGAAAGAGCCTTGCAGTCTTGGGATAAACCCCACTTGCTCATAATTCATTATCCTTTTTGTATTAATATATTAGTAGATTTGATTTGCTCTCATTTTGTTTAAAAGTTTATATCTACGTGGGCCTGGCGCGGTGGCTCATGCCTGTAATCCCAGCACTTTGGGAGGCCGAGGCGGGCAGATCATGATGTCAGGAGATCGAGACCATCCTGTCTAACATGGTGAAACCCCATCTCTACTAAAAATACAAAAAAGTTAGCCGGGTGTGGTGGCGGGTGCCTGTGGTCCCAGCTACTCGGGAGGCTGAGGCAGGAGAATGGTGTGAACCCGGGAGGCGGAGCTTGCAGTGAGCCGAGATCGCGCCACTGCACTCCAGCCTGGGCGATAGAGCGAGACTTCGTCTCAAAAAACTAACTAAATAAATAAAAATAAAAACAAATTAAAAAAAAAAGTTTATATCTACATTCATGAGAAATATTGTTCACTAGTTTTTTCCTATAATATCCTTTTTTGTTTGTTTTAATATCAGGACATCACTGGCCTCATGATATGAATTGTGAAATGTTACTTTGATGGAGATTTTGTAAAATTGGCATTATATCTTCTTAAAAGTGTGGAATAATTAATTGGTATATTCATTGTGCTTGGCATTTTTTTTTCTTGGAAGGATTGTAACTATGAATTCAGTTCCTTTAACATATATCAAAGTAGTCATGCTATCCATTTCTTCTTGATGAAACTTTGGTAGTTTATACCTTTCAAGGAATTTGCCCATTGCATCTAATTGTTTGTAATATTTTATTATTATGATTTTCATGTCTATGTTCTGTAACGATGTTTTGTCTTTCATTTTGATATTGATAATTTGTATCTTCTCTCTTTTTTTGGTTGGTAAGTCTGGCTAGAGGTTTATCACTTTTTTTAAATCTTTACAAAGAACAAAGATTTGGTTTTCAATTACTCTATTGTTTTTTGTCACTTTCAATTTCATTGATTAATGCACCTATATCTATTATACCTCCCTTTCTTTCTAAGGGTTTAATTTGCTTCTCTTTACCAGTTTCTTAAAGTGGAGGCTTAGTTCACTGATTCGAGAGTTTTTTTTTTTTTCCTAATATAAACATTTACTGTTGTACACCTCCCTTTGTACATTTTCCTCTAAGTATTGCTTTAACTGCGTCTCTCCAATTTTGTCGGTGTTTTCATTTTCTTTTAATTTAAAATATTTTCTAATTTTTCATGTGATTTCCTCTTTGACTCATAGGTTATTTAGAAGTGTTTTGTTTGCTTCCAAATATTTAGAGATTTTCCAGATATCTTTCTGCTACTTTTTTTTTCCTTAGAGACAGAGTCTTGCTATGTTGCCCGGGCTGGAGTACAGTGGCTATTCACAGGTGCAATTGTAGTGTACTATTGCCCAGGACTCATAGGCTCCAAAAATCCTCCTGCCTCAGCCTTCTCAGTAGCTAGGGACATGCCACTGTGCCTGACTTACTTTTTTTTAGTTTAGGATTTTTTTATGGTCTTTGTGTGATTTTTTTATTTGTTTAAATTTGTTATGATTTGATTTATGGCTAGACAATTGTCTAATTCAGTGGATATTTTATGTGTACTTGAAAATAGTTTGTATTCTGCTGTTAGAATATTGTATACATGTTAATTATGTAAAGTTTGTGGATAGTATTGTTTCGGGCTTCTATATCCTTATTGATTTTCTGTCTGTTATATTAATTGCCAAGAGAGGATTGTTGAACTACCCAAGTATAATTATGGATTTGTCTATTTCTTTATTCAGTTACATTATTTTTTGCTTCATGTATTATCAAAAACAGTTTTTAGGTTCACAAACACTTAGAATGCTTTTTTTTTTTTCTTAGTGAATTTTTTTTTTTTTTTTTTTTTAAAATCACATTGTAATGTTCTTTTTTAGCCCTGGTAATATTCCTTGTCTATGTCACACTGTCTATGGTACTGATGTTTTATAATGTTGGTCTTTATTTTTTTGCTCCTGGAATTAAAACTGAACCTTGGTTTTTATTAAATGAAACAGTAAAAGAACTCAGCAGACTGACTAAGATGAACACCTCAGATGAGGTAACCAAGGTTTATACCAAACTAGTTTGCAACATAGTCAGGGCTAAAATTCATACACTGGGTAATCTGTGGTTCCACCCAAACTAAAATACGTCTGCTGATAAATTTGCTCTGAATAAGCACTGGAGTATCAAGTTCTAAAGGTATCCATGGCTCACACCTGTAATCCCAGCACTTTGCTTGGCCAAGGCAGGCGGATCATGAGGTCAGGAGATAGAGACCATCCTGGCCAATGTGGCGAAACTCCATCTCTACTAAAAATACAAAAATTAGCTGGGCATGGTGGAGCATGCCTGTAATCCCAGCTACTCAGGAGGCCAAGGCGAGAAAATCACTTGAACCAGGGAGTCAGAGGCTGCAGTGAGCCAAGATCACACCACTGCACTCCAGCCTGGCCATAGAACAAGGGTTCATCTCAAAAAAATAAAATAAAATAAAATTTAATAAAGGTATACAGTAGAGATTTAAAGTCAGATATCTTGTATCTGAGGTTCTCAGAATGGAGAATTCACTTCTCTTTGGTAACAGATTACAGGGAATAAGTAATTGTGCTGCAGCAAATTGGGCCAAAAATAAGTTATAAAGTCATTTTCCACATTCTCTTTTTAAGATGAAACTGTTGACAAGGAATAGCAATTATCTTCCTGGTATCACTATCACTCTGTTATAACAATGTAACTCTCAGATAAAGCTATTAATAGCTCCAGTTTTTGGTGTAGTTGCTTCATGAATTAGCTATGATTTCTTAGTTTTCCAGGTACTTCAATCAGAAGCGTTCAGTTAAGCACCTCACACATCGTAAGGAGTACGTGCACACATTAATGCACAGTACTTTTACATTGTAATAGGAACTAAACCCTACCTTTCATTACTTATGTAAGAGGAATCATGAATCACAAACACATTTGGCATGAAGTCATTAGTAGCCTGCCCTTTTATTTGTTCTTCCAATAATGTCTTTATTTCTAAACTAATGTGGATAATAAAAACACTAGACTATACATGAAGAAATTATTTTGTTGAAATATCTTTTATACCTGACTCTTCTATTTCTTCTTATTCACATTGCTATAGGAATACTGACATTTTTATGGCTGTCTTTTTTTAGACACATTTTAAGAATCTGCTCAGAGAGAATTTGATGAAATCTATTTTTGGTCTCAGTAGGAGAATCCTAATTTGCATCTCCTCATGGGTCATCATTGCCTAAATTGATCTACACTGACCTGGTTCATTTTAAATCAATTCAGGGTTCTTCTGTGTGTACACAGAACAAACTACCTGTTCTTCACATGCTGTAAAATCAATCCCAAGGAAATTTAAATGATCTGGATGGATTCTTCAAATAAAATTCTACTGTGTTTTTCTGATCAAAATTGAGAGGAGTACTGAGGTAAAACTAAAACACTGAAAGGGATTAACCAACCAGGTAGTCAAAAATTGTATCAGTTGTCTGTATACAAAATACATTTTGCCCACCCACTATATAATTATTCTTTTATTATAGGAACTGGTTACTATAAAATCAATTTATATAACATTTTGTATTTATTTTATGGACATGGGATATTTTGGGGGCAAGATGAACAATTGTTACTCTACTACAACTGTAAAGATTGCACCTTTTAAAGTCAAGATTCTGTAGCCAGCTTTACTTTAGAAGTAAGATGTGAAAAACCATTCTAAACTGAATAAGGGTCTGTGGTGGTTTTCTTTGCTAGAACATGTTGAGCTATTTAGCTAGTCAACAAAAATAGTAGTTGAACCTTCTCTCAGTATCTTAGCACTTGTTTTTAAACAGATTTTCCATTAAATAAATTGGTGAACTATAAGAAAATAGTTATATTTCTTGTTGTATTTTAAAAAGATATCAGACTTAAAATATATTAAATTTATTGAGCTTGTGAAATACCAGTGTATAAGTGATGTTCATAAATACCTATGATACTAATAAATAATAAATGCCACAAGAAAAGTAAAGGGCTATAAGAGTTTTTAGAAGAGAAAGAAAGCTTCTTGCTGGAAGAAATTAGTAAAGGTTTAATTGATAGTAAGGCAACTGAGTTAAACTTTAAGGGGAAAATAGGTTTTGAACAGGTTTTGAACATGAAAACATTAAAAAAAATCCTTTTGGCCGGCGGGGAAGTGGCTCACGCCTGTAATCCCAGCACTTTGGGAGGCTGAGGCGGGCAGATCACGAGGTCAGGAGATTGAGACCATCCTGGCCAACACGGTGAAACCCCGTCTATACTAAAAATACAAAAAATCAGCCGGGCGTGGTGGCGGGCTACTGTTGTCCCAGCTACTCGGGAGGCTGAAGCAGGAGAATGGCATGAACTCGGGAGATGGAGCTTGCAGTGAGCCGAGATAGTGCCACTGCACTCCAGCCTGGATGACAGAGCAAGACCCCATCTCAAAAAAAAAAAAAAAAAATCCTTCTATTAAAAAGAATAGTATAAACAAAATCATTAAAGCAAACGATTTTGGAAATGTTTTAAAAACAATGACTAGAAGATTAAGGCATTAAATGTAAAAGTTGAAGTGAAATAGGAAGACTCACAGGACAATGATGACTCTTGCAAACCAACCTAAGACTTTGAGCTTTTCTTTCTTTAGCAAAGAGATGGCATCGAAGTTTTAGAGCTGTTGAAATATTTCCTAGAATAACAGGATTCATTAAAAACAGCAACATCTAAAAGGCATATTTTCAGGGAGTATTTAATTTCAGGCATATATGCTAGGTTCTGGAGATAAAATAAAATATTCTTGCTCCCAAGGAATTTGGGGTTTAAAGAAAGAGATAGATGCACAAACAAAAAGCATACGAATTATATGCCAACTGCTTCTGTAATACAGATGGATACAGGGTGCTAGGGAAACAGGGAAGATGATATATCAAGGTAATAGTAGCTCCAGAAACAGGTAAGTCCTGAACTAGCA
The DNA here is from genome assembly GCF_003255815.1 of Theropithecus gelada. Classification (NCBI taxonomy): domain Eukaryota; kingdom Metazoa; phylum Chordata; class Mammalia; order Primates; family Cercopithecidae; genus Theropithecus; species Theropithecus gelada. The sequence goes on along the minus strand of NC_037673.1, from coordinate 106,296,480 downwards.
GTGGCTTGATACAATAAGCATTTATTTTGTGTTCCATCACAGCCAAATGTGGTGTTCCTTCTGAGATGACCTACCATGTGGTCATTTAGTGACCCAGGTTCTTTTCTTAGTGACCCAGGATCTTTCCTTGGAAGGCCTAGAGGACAGTAACTCTACTGTCCTCTTGGAAGGCCTAGAGTAGTTCCACTGTCCTCTTGGCCTTCCAAGTATTTTCCCTGGGTGAGGCATACATGCCTAATTAACTTAGAAGTTTCACACTTATTCCTTTGATGAGAACTAGTAGAACTAGAAAAGTGTCCCAGCTTTGTGTCCAGGAAAGACACAATAAAGATTCTGATGAACATATTGCAATCTCTGCTCCAAGAACATATCTAACTGTGGGGTGGGTACATCCAAGAGTGCTGGAAAGCACTGGTACAGTTGTATGTGGCTGTTTACATCCAGCGTCTGTTCTGATTCATTAGAATCTACCTGACACCTGTTTTGATTCATGTCATTCAGTTGTTAAATATTTTCATTAATTTCCACAGTTTACCTGCATTCATGCTAAACCTACAACAGGAAGAGTGAATCCAGGGGCTCTATTTTGGCATAAATTAACTGGCAATAGTTAATAAGATGAAAAAAATGGAGATTTGAAGATAATGAGATAATTTAGGAGGTTATATTTCAAAAGTACAGGTGAGAGAGATGAAACTTGGACAGTAGGTAGTAGAGATGAAAAGAAAAGAAAAGAAACAAGCAGGTAAAATCTGAAAACACAGCTCCAGGCAGCTATTTGGATGTGAAAAGCAAGAGACAGGGAAAAGCTAAAAAATAATTGCATTAGTCCATTCTCATACTGCTATAAAGAACTACCTGAGACTGGGTATTTTATTAAGAAAAGAGGATTAATTGATTCACAGTTCTACAGACTATAAAGGAAGTATGGCTGTGATGCCTCAGGAAACTTACGATTATGGTGGAAGGGTGAAGGGGAAGCAAGCACGTTTTCCACATGGCAGCAGGAGAGAGAAAGCAGAGGGAAGTGCCACACATTTTTAACCATCAGATTTCACGAGAACTCACTATCACAAGAACCAAAAGGGGGAAATATGCCCCATGATCCAATTACCTCCCTCCAGGTCCCTTACCCAACATTGGGAGTTACAATTTAACATGAGATTTGAGTGGGAACACAGAGCCAAGTTGTATCAATAATCATGATAAATAAATAAATGCCAGAGATGTTGAGCCTTGGTAATTCAGAGGTTCATAGTACTTTTATCAAAATAGGGAACAGAGAAAAAGAACACATTTTAGAAGAAACCATTAGATTCTCAGCTTTTGGAAGGTAGGAATCTGCTTTGTAGATCCACAATCTGATACAGAGCCGAGTATACTCCATAGTCATTCATAGGTGCTCCATAGTTATTCATTTAATTAATGACTAATGAAACCAAATTACTTCAGTTTTAGATACACTGAGTTTTTGGTGTCACTAAGACATTTGTGTAGAGATGTCCAGAAAGTAATTGTGAAGGTAGAATCAGGGTAAAGAAGAAATAAAAACCTCCTAGAGAAAGGTAGTAATTAAATCCACATAATTACAAGAACAAATATACTGAGAAAAAAAAGTCTCAGCAAATAGAGAAGGAATTCTTTAAACAGATGATTGGACAGGTGATACAGAAACTTTAAGAGCTAAAAAGCAACCATTTTATTTCAGAATTATGGTATATGTTTCTTTTATTTTATAGATGGTTTTCTTTCATTCATTCACCTTTTGTCTTTCTGAATCGTTATGGGTGTGAATATGTAACAGCATGTACCATGAAAGTACACATTGTCTGTAATCCATCTTAAGATCATTGTTAAACTTGGCATATTTCCTTCATGTCATTCTAGGTGTATATTTTAAAAAGTCAATGAAGAATGTATCATTTATTAAAATATACCATTTTTCAATATAAAATTATCCTCTTTGAACTGTTTGATGATTTTGCCTTAAATTCTACTTTGTCTGAAAATAGAGTTGCAACTCTTGATAGTTTAATTTTTGGAGTTTCCTAACAACCATTTTAATTTCCTTTCTTTATTAATATCATTTTGTTTCAACAGACTCATGTAAGCTACATAATATCACTTTGATTTGCTTTAATTTTACTTTAGTTTTTCCTTTGCCTTCTATGGACTTCATAACACTTTTAGTCACACTTTCTATCTTTTTGTTTTGTATTGTCTTGTTTTTACTGTGTATTTTCTCTACTTAAAGTATGTTTTTCTTCTTTTGATGTACCCCAATGATTTGGAAGTCATATATCCTGTTTTTAATTCTTATAATGATCATATTCAGATTTCTCAGAAAAACCCTTGTATATCAAAAGTTTTCAAAAGTCAGTAATAAAATATATATTTTGCATCCCTTCCTCCTTTTGATACTTTCCTCATTCCATGTGAGAGGGGGAATGTATTACATTTTTACTTCTTTTTCACTTCGTCTTCTCACATTTTAAAACTATAATGTATATGTTAAGACCCATATTAATATTATTAATTTATGTTAAGCATTTATTATTTTCTCTTTAAGCAACATTCTGTTGTTATTCAGTTTTGTAACCAAATTTAAAATAATCATCTAGAGTCAAATTTATGTTTAATGTAATTGAGTGTTCACTGCTAGTCTTTGTAGAACTATTGGCTAGATGTTAGTTTCTGGAACTGCATGACAGATTGTTGCTCTCAAAGGGCTTAGGGTCTAATGGCTTTCTGCCACTACTATTACTCTTTCTTATTCTGTTTTTTGGTTAAAAGTACTATTAAACTTTGAGTTACCTCCATTCTTAATCTCTTAGTTTAAGTACTTTATGCGAAGTATAAGGAGGGTAATTTATTCTAAGTTCTCGAAAATATAAAATTTCTTGGGAGCAAAAATTAATTCTTTCGTGATTTTATACTGCAAGGGAGAGATCTAAGGCAGATTTTACTTCTCTTTATTTAAGTAAACTAATATTTACTAATATTTGCTCATTTTTCTGTCCCAATATTTGTAGCATATCGCTTTTGTTTTTATAGTTTATTTTTTCTTTAGAATTCAGTTTTTGCACTAGTATAGTAAGTCATTTCAATATACATATTTAAGTCATTTTTCAGCTCTATAAGTTTCCTGTGGTCATCTTTGAATACTTCTTCAATTACAATTTTTGAGGGTTTGTTAATTCATAATTATTGGGTTGAATAACATATTTTTATACAATTTTAATCTCTTCTCTCTTCATTTTCACTTTACAATTTCCTCTGAACTTTGGAAATTACCTTGAATTGGTAATCCATGTCACTGATTTATGTTTTATAATGTCTTTTCTGTTTGTCTTTAACTGCTTTTACTATGATACTTTCACTTCTGCCATCCTTCTTCATTTCAAATCTTTTTTCCCCTGACTTTTCTATTCTTGAGACTTTCAGCCCCTATTTTATAAATATTATAACATACATTCTTTTGTGTATACCAAGTAATTTTCTGTACCTTATTTCCAGTTTCTGCAGCAAATAATTTTTAAAAGTTTATTTTATTCTGGATATATGGAATGATGTATCATTCTTCTTTCCTTGCAATAATTTAGAGGTTATTTATAGGTTTTCTTCTACTTACCATGTATTAAAAATATCTCTATATAGGACTGGCCTTTGTCAACAGATAAGATTTACAAATTGTGCTCATGTCCCTCTCTCTACATTTGTGCACTAGTTTAGGCCCCTACTCAGATCTGCAGCTAGGTGGCACAGTGATAACCACAGTGCCTAACCTGATTCCTAGTCTCTGATAGACTTTTATGCAATGTGGCTGTGCTGAAATATAAGGAGATGGGTTTCTATCCCCTCTTCCCCTCAGTAGAAATTCATTTGTTTTAAGAGGCAATATAATGTCTACCAATCAACTTTCTCCTATATCCTTTTAAAATTATTTTGCATGACCTGCAAAAGCTAGTTATAAATATATACATATATGTATATGTGTGTGTGTGTATATATATATATATGGCAAAAGTAGTACCTATGTTGCTGGTGCCTGCGTCACCTTGGGAGCACAGTTACAGAGGGAGGCCTGCCTGCTTTCATATGAGCATTTTCACCTATTTTTATTTAAAGAGTAAGAGGGTCCTTAATTCCATTTTTAACTCTTGCTCCACTGACTCATAGGTTACTAAAGATCACCACATAGAAAATAGAGATTCTGAGTTATACCCGGAATTTTTTCAGGATCCTCAACCATATTAAAATGAATGAGAATGAGAGTGCTATTACGGGGATACCACAAACCCAACATAGCAGATTTCAAAAGAATGAATATTTTCCAGATTTTGTTCCTATTATTAGCAATAAATAATTTCTAATGTACCTCACAATTATGGAAATATGTCAGCCTGTCAAAACTTCATAGTTAAGAACTTCTGGAATAAAACAGTGGTGGTATATTAACATTTAGGAATTTTTAGTGGTTTAGACTGAAACCTAAAGTCTTATATTATTATATCTTCTAACTAGCAACAGTGGGGTCACTGAGAGGCTGAAAACAGAGGAACAAGAACATGGTCTCTTATATAACCCTGTTTCCCCAACCCCAAATCTGTATAGTTGCTATGGCAAGCAATTGCTTCTCTGGTAAGGCAACTCTTCCAGTCTTTCATAATTGCTGCCACCATTCTATTCCAGTAGATCCAGAAATGGTCCCATATCTCTAAGTATTTCTTGTTCAATCTGCACAGCTGTCAGAACAATAATTTTGAAGCAGAATTCTGATCATTTCATTTTACTGCTTAAAAGCCTTCAAAGACAGCAAGGATGTTGCACTGAATGAAGGTAAAGACTTCATATTGAACAGTCAGATTCAGAGCCCCTACTCTGTGTTTCTGTCACTTCCACATTCACTCCTGCCCTCCTCTCCTTAAAGGTCAGAGGCCAGTGACACATTCCGGGCAGGAGATTGTCTGATGTCTTTGTTCCAGACAAGAAAAAAGGCCTATAGATGCTGACAATAGAGAGTTCTTCCAAGGAAATGGCTTCACCCCTATGGTAGGCAGCCTCTAAGATGGCCTCCAATGATCCTAGCCTCTGATATCTCTGCCCCTGTGTAATCTCTTTCTTTGAATGTGGCCTGAACTTAGTGATTCATTTCTAATGAATAGAATATGGCAGAAGTGATGAGATACCACTTCCAAAGCCAGGTTGCAAAAAGATTGTAGCTTCTCACTTAGGGACCTTCTTTGACTTTCTCATTCACTCACTCTGAAAGAAACCAGTTGTCATGTTGAACTGCTCTGATGAGGAGCTCAAATAGCAAAAAACTGATGTATTTGATCACCAGCCAGCAAAAACATGAGGCATGTCAATAATCATGTGAATTAGCTTGTAAGTAACTGTTCCCACAGTTGAACTTTGATGTCTGAAGCCTCTGACAACACCCTGATTTCAACCTTTTGAGAGACCCTGTGCCAGAGACCATGCCCCAAAAAACTGAAATGGTAAACGTTTGTTGTTTTAAGTTGTTAATTATGGGGTAATTTATTATGTAGCAATATATAACTAATATAATCACTACCTAGCCACTCCATGATGAAGGCCATTATTCAACATGCCCCAGAAACCCATAGACTCCAATCGACTTTGTATTATTTTGTTCTTAAACATAAATAACTGGGAAAAGGAGTGTGAGGAAAATTTGGTGGGGTTGTGGGGAATGTGATGGTTATGTTCATTTCCTTGAATATAATGATGGTTTCATAGGCATATATATGTCATAAATATTAAGTTATATATTTTAAACATATGTAATTTATTATGTTAATTAGACCTTAACAAAGCTGTTAAAATATTAATGAAGAGATAAGACTCATCAAATATTTGAAAAACAAAAGACTCCAACATAATAGACAGGGATCCAAATAAATAAAATGCAGAAGGCAATCAGAAAAATTTGAAACAGTGCAGAAGGACAGAAAAAATGTCCAAAAAACTCTAAAATTATTATTCTCTAAGAAATAAATGAAAAATTTTTCATCCATGAAAAATGAAGGCTATAGAAAAGAATAGCATATGAATAAGAAAGAAAGAGTTCCTAGACATTAAAAAACACAATAGTGGAAGTTGAAAATTCAACAGAAGGTTTAGAAGATAAAATTGAAGAAATTTCCCAGGAAGTAAAATAAAGACAAAGTGGAGGAAAATGGGAACAAGAAGATAACAAAATGAGAAGTATAGTCCAGACATCTACATTAGAATTAAGGGAATTTCAGAAAAAAAATAAAGAAGCAAAAGAAGCTTACTTATCAGTTAATTTATTTTCTAATTTGAAGAACTAAATACAAATTTACACATTTAAATGGTCCAAATTGTGCTCAAAAATAAATTTTAAAAGACCAACTATAAGGCACTTCATATTAGTTATCCAGTGCTATGTAACAAATGACCACACAATGTGGCAACTAAAAACAACATTTAAGGGGTGGAGCAAGATGGCAGAATAGAAGCCTACACTGTTCACCGTCCCCCACAGGAACACCAAATTTAAATAACTGTCACAGAAAAGCATCATCACAAGAACCAAAAACCAGGTGAACAATCATAGTACTTGGTTTTAAATTCATATCACTGAAAGAGGCATTGAAGAAGGCAGGAGAAACAGTCTTGAATTGCTGACACCATCCCTCCCCAACCCCCCAGCTGTGGCTACATGGTACAGAGTCTGTACACTTGTGGGAGGGAGAACTCAGTGACTGGGGGACTTTACGTTGAACTCAGTGCAGCCCTGTCACAGTGGAGAGCAAAGTCATGCTCAGCCAGTACCCACACATGGAAGGAGAATTTGGATCAGCCCTAGCTAGAGGGAAATCACCCATCTCAGAGGTAAGAAACCTTGCTATCAGGGGCTGAAGTGCTCTAGAGTTCTAGGTAAACTTGAAAGATAGCCTAGGACATAAGGACTGCAATTCCTAGGTATCTCCTAGTTCTGGGCTAGGCTCAGAGCCAGTGAACTAGGGCGGCACATGACCTACTAGGAGATACCAGCCAGGGCAACTAAGGGAGTGCTTGCATCACCCCTTTCCCAACCCCAGGCAGCATGTCTCTCAGTAACAAAAACAATTCCTTCTTTCTATTTAAGGAGAAGAGAGCAATACGAAAAGAGGAATTTGTCTTGCATCTTGCATACCAGCTCAGCCACAGTAGCACAGGGTACTGGGCAGAGTCATGAGACTCCCATTTGAGGCCCTAGCCCATGATGACATTTCTACACACATCCTTGGCCAAAAGTGACTCCACTGTCTTAAAGGGAAGGACCCAGTCCTAGCAGGATTAATCACCTGCTTATTTCTCTGATGGCCAGTGATGATGAGCATTTTTACATGTGTCTGTTGGCTGTATAAATGTCTTCTTTTGAGAAATGTCTGTTCATATCCTTTGCCCACTTTTTGATGGGGTTGTTTGTTTTTTTCTTGTAAATTTGTTTGAGTTCTTTGTAGGTTCTAGATAGTAGCCCTTTGTCAGATGAGTAGATTGCAAAAATTTTCTCCCATTCTGTAGGTTGCCTGTTCACTCTGATGGTAGTTTCTTTTGCTGTGCAGAAGCTCTTTAGTTTAATGAGATCCCATTTGTCAATTTTGGCTTTTGCTCCCGTTGCTTTTGGTGTTTTAGACATGAAGTCTTTGCCCATGACTATGTTCTGAATGGTACTACCTAGGTTTTCCTCTAGGGTTTTTATGGTATTAGGTCTAACATTTAAGTCTCTAATCCATCTTGAATTAATTTTCGTATAAGGAGTAAGGAAAGGATCCAGTTTCAGCTTTCTACTTATGGCTAGCCAATTTTCCCAGCACCATTTATTAAATAGGGAATCCTTTCCCCATTTCTTGTTTCTGTCAGGTTTGTCAAAGATCAGATGGCTGTAGATGTGTGGTATTATTTCAGAGGACTCTGTTCTGTTCCATTGGTCTATATCTCTGTTTTGGTACCAGTACCATGCTGTTTTGGTTACTGTAGCCTTGTAGTATAGTTTGAAGCAAATCAAAACCACAATGAGATACCATCTCACACCAGTTAGAATGGCGATCATTAAAAAGTCAGGAAACAACAGGTACTGGAGAGGATGTGGAGAAATAGGAACACTTTTACACTGTTGGTGGGATTGTAAACTAGTTCAACCACTATGGAAAACAGTATGGTGATTCCTCAAGGATCTAGAACTAGATGTACCATATGACCCAGCCATCCCATTACTGGGTATATACCCAAAGGATTATAAATTATGCTGCTATAAAGACACATGCACACGTATGTTTATTGCAGCACTATTCACAATAGCAAAGACTTGGAATCAACCCAAATGTCCATCAGTGACAGACTGGATTAAGAAAATGTGGCACATATACACCATGGAATACTATGCAGCCATAAAAAAGGATGAGTTTGTGTCCTTTGTAGGGACATGGATGCAGCTGGAAGCCATCATTCTTAGCAAACTATCACAAGAACAGAAAACCAAACACCGCATGTTCTCACTCATAGGTGGGAACTGAACAATGAGATCATTTGGACTCGGGAAGGGGAACATCACACACTGGGGCCTATCATGGGGAGGGGGGAGGGGGGAGGGATTGCACTGGGAGTTATACCTGATGTAAATGACGAGTTGATGGGTGCTGACGAGTTGATGGGTGCAGCACAGCAGCATGGCACAAGTATACATATGTAACAAACCTGCACGTTATGCACATGTACCCTAGAACTTAAAGTATAATAATAATAAAAAATAAATAAATTTAAAAAAAAATCACCTGCTTATTAAAGAGCCGTTGGGGCCTGAGTAACCAATAGTGATATCCAGGTAGTACGCCATAGGCTGTTGGCTCTGAGATAAGTTGACTTCAGATGTGACCCAGAGTATTCCCAGCTATGGTGGCTATGCTGAAAGACTCCTTCTATTTGAGAAAAGCAGAGGGAAAGGTGATGAGGACTTTGTCTTGCAGCTTGGGTACCAGCTTGGCAACAGTGGAGTAGAGTAACAAGCAGGCTCTTGGTGTCCCCAAGTCCAGACCTAGGCTATTGTACGGCATTTATGGACTTGTCCTGGGCCAGAGGGGAGCCCACTGCACTGAGAGATGAGTCCGAGGCCTGGAAGAATTCACCACAAGCTGACTGAAGAGCCTTGGTCTTTACATCAACATCAGTGGTGGCCTGGCACAATTCCCCGTGGGCCAGTGGTAGTAGTTGCCATAAGGAGAGGCTCCTCAGCCTGTGGAAAGAAGGAAAGAACATGAAAGGCTTTGCATTGTAGTCTGAGTGCCAGCTTGGCTACAGTGGAATAGAATATCGGTAAACTTCTAAGGTTTTTTCCTCCAATCTCTGGCTTCCAGAGAGCATCTCTAGACCTTCCCAGGAGCTGGGGGAGCACAATGTCCTGAAGGGAAGGACACAAACCTTGCTGGCATTACCACTTGCTGATCATAGAGCCCTAGGGCCTTGAATGAACATAGGTGGTAGTCAGGCAGTGGTTACAGTATACCTTGGGTGGGACCCAGTGCTGTGCTGGCATCAGGTTGACCCAGCATAGTCCCAGTGGTGGTGAACACAAGGGTGCTTATATTACCACACCCCTGGTTCCAGGTGCCTTAGCACAGAGAGAGAGCCTCCATTTGTTTGGAAGAAAGTAAGGAGAAGATAATCATGCCTGGTAATCCAGAGGTCATCTGGATCTTATCCAAGACAATCAAGGAGGTACTTTTACAGATCTAGAAAAATCACAGTGCTATTGGGCTTGGGATTCAAATCCCTTTGAATACCTGGAAAGCCTTCTCCAGAAGGATGACCACAAGAAAGCCCAGACTGTGAAGAATACATTAAATACCCAACTTTCCAATTCCCAGACACCAGTGAACATCTACAAGCGTCGAGATCATTCAGGAAACTGTGACTTTAGCAAGCAAACTTAAATAAGTTACTAAGGACAAATTCTGAAGAAACAGAGATATGTGACCTTTCAGACAGAGAATTAAAAATAACTGTGCTGAGGACCTCAAAGAAATTCAAGATAACAGAGAGAAGGAATTCAGAATTCTATCAGATACGTTTAACAAACAGATTCAAATTATTTTTTTTAATCAAGCAGAAATGCTGAACTTGATCAATTCAATTCACATACTGAAGAATGCATCAGAGTCTCTTAATAACAGAATTGATCAAGCAGAAGGAAGAATTAGTGAGCTTGAAAACAGACTATTTGAAAATCAGTGATGAGAGGATACAAAAGAATAAAAGAATAAAAGAAAATGAAGCACACCTACAAGATGTAGGAAAGAACCTCAAAAGGGGAAATCTAAGAGTTATTGGCCTTAAACAGAAAGTAGAGAAAGAGATAGGGGTAGAAAGTATATTCAGAGTTATATCACAGAACTTCCCAAACCTAGAGAAGATATCAGCATTCAATTAAAAGAAGGCAATATAACACCAAGAAATTTAACCCAAAGAGACTCCCTCAAGGCATTTAATAACCAAACTCCTGAAGGTCAAGAATAATGAAAGTATCCTAAAAGCAGGAAGAGAGAAGAAACAACATACAATGGAGCCCCAATACATCTGGCAACAGACTTTTCAGTGGAAACCTTAAGGCCAGGAGAGAGTGGCATGAAATGTTTAAAGTGCTAAAGGAAAAAAAAAGCTACTGATAACCTTTTACTCTAATACAGTATATCTAGTAAAAATATCTTTCAAACATGGAGGAAAAATGAGGACCATCCCAGTAAAACTGGGATAGTTATTTATTTAGTTATAAATTTAGTTATTTGTAAACTGTTAGATTGAGAACCTCAGCACCTCTCTAGCTGTTAGCCAAAGTCCATCCTCATTCCATTGCTTGTAGGCTTCTCCATTATGGCAACTCAATTGATCACAGCATAAAAGCCAAGAAGGAAAACCAGTTAGCTAATAAGACAAGTCACAATTATAGAAACACTATACTATCATCTTTGTCATAGTCTATAGTCTTCTAACAAACAGGTTAGAAGCAAGTCCTTAGGCCAGCCCATACTCAGAGGAAAGGACCTACACAAGGGCATGAGTTCCAGGACGCAGGGATTACTGGTGCCATCATGGAAATCTGTCTCCACACACTTCATTGTGAACATGGAAAAACTAGGAAAAAGGAAACTTGAAACTTCCTGAGACAGAGAACATTAACAATCATAGAACATTTCATGTGTTTCTTCACTTTCCTGGAAGACTTCCTTGCAATTATGTTGGAGTAGTGGTTCTCAACGATGGGTAATTTTGTCTCTCAAGGGACCTTGTCAATAGAAAAAGCTTTGGTTATCATAGTAGGGGATGTTACTGACATCTAGTGGGCAGAGGCCAGAGCTGTTGCTAAATATCTCACAAGGTACAGGACAGTCCCCACAACAAAGCAATATCTAAGCCCAAATATCAATATGGTCAAGAACCAGAAACCCTGGATCCAGAAACTTGCATTTTTTAGCAAGTACCATGAACAGAAGTGACATACCTGTGTCAAAGCAGGTAGGAGCCAGTGAATCTTTTCCACATCTTCCTTCCTCAGTCAAAATGACCTTAAAAACCACATGTTGAGATGGCAGTATTACAAAATAGAAAGAGCCTAGATTCCTAGGTCATCAATCAGATGGAGGCAAGCTTCTATTGAACTGAATCAGACATGTGAGCAAGAAGCAAACATATGCTTTGTTGACATTTCAGCATTTGTCTGTTGAGAAAATTAGCAATAAATAAGTGGATGAAACTATAAACACCTGAAAATCAGGATGGCATTGGACACAAAAGCAGCACCGGAGGCAAGAAGACAGTGCATAGGTTGCCTCAATACACTGAGGAAGAGTAACATCCACCATATAATTATAAATATCCCTTGTTCTTCAAATATATTTGGTTCATAGCATTTGGAAAATAGAAAATGTTTCATAAACATTTTTTTCAGAATCTATTCTGTTCTTCAAATTGAGTAGTAAGAGTTCAGATAACAGATACTTGAATATATGTCTGCCCCCCAATCTATCAAATATGGCGATAGAATAAAGACGTTTTCACGTATCTTTCCATATTTGAAATATCATTTCAAATATCAAAAGGTTTCAGATTATGTACTGTCTATTCACTATGTTTCAAGAAGCTTCTTAAGAATATATGCCCTGAGATGAAGGGAATAAATCAAGTAAAAAGAACATAGTGGGGTACAGAAAGCAGTGATCCTAACAGAGGACAGAGGTGAGGATGGAGTATTTCCAGCAGAACGGCAACACAGCAGGCCTAGGGAGCAATCAGTTTCAATTGGTGTAAGAAGACACTTAAACAACATATTAAAAATAGAAGTTACCACTTGTTCTCCACCAACCTTATCTCTTAAAGGACGCTTTGATACATCTACTCACTTAAGTCATATGCACCATTATTCCCACTAGCTTTACACTAACTCCTACTCATCTTTCCAGATTTATTTCTGAGGTATTCTGGAGCCAATCCTCTGCCTGGGGGCACATTATGTTTTCTTCTGCTTTGTGAAACCATTTGCATAACAAAATTTTACTGTGTCATTTGGCATGTCTTTTACATCAGTCACGTCACAGTCCTGTTATGATAACCACACAGATTAATATCTGCTATGGCATCGATGAAAAGACCTTGATCCTAATTTAAAGGTTAATATAGAGAATTTTAGATAAACTGCAGTAGATGATGATTCTGTAATGCTAGGGTGGCAGCAGATCATTCTTGGCCCAGGACTATGAAATTTTGTGTCTGCGAATGCAGGAAGAATTGCTTCAGTGGAACATAGCCACTGGGTATTTTGACTCAGTGAATTGAAAAAGAATTAAAACGCAAAAAGTCTTGACTTTTTGAGTTTCTTGGTTGCTTTGCTAGTCTCTACACAATGTGAAAGCGACACCTGAAACTTTCCAACAGGAACTGTATATGGAAACCACCAGATCAATAGACAGTCTGGCAAGGAAAAGCGAGACTGAAACTGTAGAAGCTGGTGTCTGAGACAGAGCCCCTTGGGATGGGATCACTAGGAATGGCAGAAGCCCAAGGACCCTGGAGCCTGCCCTTGACTGGCAGTTCTACATGCCAAGCAGAAATGGGATAATTGCCCAGATTGTAGATGTTGGAGGGGTGACAGCAGAGCAATATTTTAACTCTCAATGAGCAGACTGCATCTCTAGAATGTTTTAAAATAGAAGAAACTATACAAGATAAATTAAATAGTTACAATATATTTTTAATGTGGGAGTAGATAATGGCAAAATCATAGTCAAGTTGAGAACAAGTTCTTTCTTTGCTAACCTCCCTTTAAAAATTAGCCAAGGAAACTGATTTAGTGTTCAATTTTTTTTTTAACTTTGTATAACTTTCTTGTAAATATTTGTGCTTTAAATCTTGTGCTTTATAGGCAGCTATAATCTTGAGGCTTTGTGATTTGGGCAAGCTAATGAGGGTCAAAGACAATAAATCTAATGTTTGATCTATAGTCAGGTATGACTCACTACTTGCACCAATCAGTCCTCCAAAATGGAAAAACAAAATTATTCAATTGAGATAAAAATATCTTACGTGCCCAGAAAATCATCATTTTTTAACCTCCTGCTTTAAGATGCATAAAAGATTAGATCTGACCAGGTGGAGTTCTGAGTGTGAAAGCTATAGTTAAATGAGTCTCTAAGGATTTGAAAACTTTTAGTTTCCAGGATGATCCATGGTTTCTAAGAATACTGAAATGAAACGGAATTGGGAGAAATACTACTGAAGAATTAGATGGTTCTATTTCAGATCTAATTTTGTGAATGATAAACTGTCCTTTTTGAACTGAGTTGTAGGGGAGGAACTGACAACATACCCAGGGACACTGAAAGCCTTGGAATAGTTCTGGTCAATTTGAATTCTGACTTCTGTTCTTGGTTTCTGCACATTCTGCTTGGGGAAAGCAAATGCATGATAGGAAAGGGGTTGTTTTTCTTTTCCCCTACCACCCTAGTAAAATATGGATAAATAATGTAGAAAATGAAAGAACCTTATAAAAACTAGTGTGACATTAGATGAACAATATTAAGTGGAGGGCAAATCTATTTTCTTAGTGAAAAAAAGCATCTCAATTTGTTACCTCTGCACTCGGATCATGAGAATGGAGAGGTAACTTAAGTGGCCCTTCACTGGGACCTGGAGAGGCAGAGCCAAGTTAGGCCTTAAAGCCACAGGTAGGTTTTGCCCTTCTATGTTTCTGAGCAGACACAGCCCAAACCTGGCCAAGTTGAATGAAGGCAATCAGAGGAATATGATGTAGTGTCAAACCCAGTTGGTATAGGAGAAAAAAAGCCTAAGAAAGGGGAAGATGAGAAAACAGGTTTGGAGTTGAATAAAATTTACTAAAAATACTGAATGCCCAAAAGGGAAAAACAACAGACCCCTGCCTTGAAGCACACTGAAGTGAGATCAAGTTCCTTGGTGTCCCCAGCCTGTGAGCCCAGAAACTTTAATACAAGAAATGTTAGAAAGCCTGGGGATGGGACCACACAGTAGCTTCAGATAGTGCTGCCTGACTCAACAGAGATGCTACCTTATCCACTGAAGACCTTCAGGACTACCAGCCTCTTGTAAATAGTTTATTAAATTCTTTGGGATAGTTTGAGTAACAGCACCTGAGATATTTCTTAGGCAATTAATATTGGCCTATTTATGTACAAGAAACAAGCCCAATATATGGCCAGCCTGACAGGATTTTGTCATAACTGTATGTTACACTTAAAGATCTTGTTCTCCATATTCATCAAATTACCTATACAAAAGCGCCTTTGTAGCTCTTGTTTTTGGTAATTATGCAGTTACTATGGAAGTCTGACTGGTGCTTCATAACATATTTAATTCATACTGAAATATGCCTCTTACCTATATTTTTTTCTTTTTAATTGTTAAATGTGTAATATATATGAAGTATATAATATGCATGTACTAGTAGTAATGATAATAATATAATAATACTAGCACCAGAGTTCTCACCACCCAGATTAAGAAATAAATATTACTAAAACTGGAAACTCTTTTCATATCCTTCCCTAATCACTTGGCTCTCCCTTCCTTACAGAAGGAACAACTATCTTGAAATGTTTAATTCATTTTGTTGCTTTTCTTTATAGCCTTTCATAAATATATGCATCTTTAAAATTGTATTGTTTTATGTTGCTTTGAATATTTATAAATAAAATTACACTGTATGTTTTTTCCTATAATTTTGTTTTAGATCCAGATTTAGATTACATGTGGAGGCTTGTTAATGGGTATACTGGATTTCTATATGCCAGCAATGAACCATCTGAAAAAGATATCAATAAAGCAATCCCATTAATAATAGCTACAAATAAAATTAAATACATAGGAATTAACCAAAGAAGTAAAAGATCTCGGCAATGAACACTATAAAACACTAATGAAAAAATTGAAAAGACACAAAAATGAAAAGATATTTCATGTTCATGGATTAGAAGAATTAATATTGTTACAACATCCATACTACCCAAAGCAGTCTATAGATCAATGCAATCCCTATGAGTATGCCAATGACATTCTTCACAGGAATATGAAAAACAATTCTAAAGTTTATGTAGAATCACAAAGTCCCAGAATAGCCAAAGCCATCCTGAGCAAAAGGAACAAAACTCGAGGAATAACATTACCTGACTTCAAATTATACTACAGAGGTACAGTAACCAAAAAAGCACGGTAGTGTCATAAAAACAAACAGATAGACCAGTGGAATAGAGAGCCCAGAAACAAATCCACATAGCTACAGTGAACTCATTTTCAATAAAGATGCCAGGAATACACTGCGGGAAAAGACACTCTCTTCAATAAATGGTTCTAGGGAAACTGGATATCCATATACAGAAGAATGAAACTTGATCCCTATCTCTTGCCTTATACAAAAATCAAATCAAAATGGGTTAAAGACTTAAGTCTAATACCTCAAACTATGAAATTACTAACAGAAAACATTGAGGAAACTCTCCAGTACATTGGTCTAGGGAAAAATTTATTGAGTAATACTTCGCAAGCACAGGCAACCAAAGCAAATGTGGACAAATGGGATCATATAAAGTTTAAAAACTTCTGCACAGCAAATGAAGCAGTCAAAAAAGTGAAGGGACAACTCACAGAATAAGAAAAGATATTTGCAAACTACTATGTGGCACAGCATTAATAACCACAATACACAAGGACATCAAAAAAACTCCATAGAAAAATTCTAATAATCTGATTTAAAATGGAAAAAATATTTCAATAGATATTTCTCAAAAGAAGACATACAAATAGCAAATGGGCATATGAAAAGGTGATCAACAGCACTATTAATCATCAGAGAAATACAAATCAAAACTACAATGAGGTATCCCTTCACTCCAATTAAAATGGCTTTTATCCAAAAATTAGGCAATAACAAGTGCTGGAGAGGATGTGGAGAGAAGGGATCCCTCATAAGTATTGGTGGGAATGTAAATTAATACAACTACTATAGAGAGCACTATGAAGCCTCCTCTGAAAACCAAAAATAAAGCTACCATACGATCCAGTAATCTCACTTCTGGATATATACTCAAGAAATAGGAAATCCATATATAGAAGAGTTATCTACACTCCCATATTTGTTGCAGCATTGTTCACAATAGCCAAGGTTTAGAAGCAACCCATCAACAGATGAGTGGATAAAGAAAATATTGTTCTTATACACAATAGAGTACTATTCAGTCATAAGAAAGAATGAGATCCTGTCATTTGCAACAGCATGGATGAAACTGGAGTTCATTATGTTAGGTGAAATAATCCAGGCACAGAAAGACAAACATCACATGTTCTCACCATTTGTGGGATCTAAAAATCAAAACAATTGAACTCATGGAGATAAAGAATAGAAGGAAGTTTACCAGAGGTAGTGAAGGGTAGAGGGGAAGTCAGGGGGAGGGGAGTGGAGATGATTAATGGGTACAAAAATTAGAAAGAATGAATAATACCTAGTACTAGATAGCATAATAGGGGATATATACTCAATAATTATTTAATTCTACATACTTGAATTGTTCATAACACAATCTAAGGGTAAATGCTTGAGAAGATGTACAACCCATTTTCCATGATATGATTATTACATATTGCATGCCTGTAACAAAATATCTCATGTACCACATAGGTATATATACCTAGTATATACCCACAAAAAATAAAAGTTTAAACGTTGGAAAAGTAACATTTAAACATTAAAAAAATAAAGTAAACACTACTAATTTTTGTACATTTATTTTATATCCTGTGACTTTCCTAAACTTGTTTATTAGGTCTAGGAGCCTTCCAGTGGAATCATAAAAGTCTTCTACATGAAGAGTCATATCCATAAGTGAAGAGAAATAATTTGACTTTCTCTTTTCTTACTTAAATGATGTTTATTTCTTTCTCTTGCCTGATTGCTCTGGCTAAGACTTCCAGTTGAATCGGAGTGGTGAGAGTGGATATTCTTGTCTTGTTCCACTTCTTAGTGATAATGCTTTCAATTTTGCCCATTCAGTATGTTGTTGGCTGGGGGTTTTGAGGGATGTTCCTTTGATGCCGAGTATGTTGAGAGATTTTTCATGAAAGGATGTTGGATTTCATCAAATGCATTTGCTGAATTTATTGATCAATGGTTATGATCAAATCGATTTTAAATTTAATTCTCTTTATATGATGAATCATTTATTGACTTGCATATGTTGAACCATCTTGAATCCCAGGAATAAAGCCCACTTGATCATGGTGAATTAACATTTTGATGTGCTGCTGCATTTGGTTTGCTAGTATTTTGCTGAGGATTTTTGTATCTATGTTCATCAGAGATATTAGTCTGTAGTTTTCTTTTTCTCTTTGCCAGATTTTGGTATCAGGATGATAGTAGTATTGTAGAATGAGTTAAGGAGGTGTCCTTCCTCCTTGATTTTTTGGAATAGTTTCAGTGGCACTTGTACCAGTTTCTTTGTATGTCTGGTAGAATTTGGCTGTAAATCCATCTGATCCAGGGCTATTTGGTTGGTAGGTTTATTATTATTACTGATTCAACTTTGTAATGGTCTGTTTAGGATTTGTGTTTCTTCCTGGTTCAATCTTGAGAGATTGTGTTTTTCTAGGAATTTATTCATTTCCTCTAGATCTAGTTTGTGTGCATAAAGATGTTCATAGTAGTTTCTAAGCATTTTTCTGTTTCTGTGGGATCAGTTGCAAAGTCATCTTTTGTCATTTCTGATTTTGCTTATTTGGATCTTCTCTCTTTTCTTTTTTAATCTAGTTAGCGGTCTATCAATCTTGTTTATCCTTTCAAAGAACCAAGTTTTTGTTTCATTTATTATTTGCATGTTTGGGGGAGGGGTCTCAATCTCATTTAGTTCTGCTCTGATTTTAGTTATTTCTTTTATTGTGCTTTCTTGTATTTTCTTTTCTTCTGCCCTGACTTTAGTTTCTTTTTAAACTATTCGAAAAAATCAAGGAGGAAGGACACCTCCGTAACTAATTCTACAATACGAGTATAATCCTGATACCAAAATCTGGCAAAGACATCACAGAAAATGAAAACTACAAGCTAATATCCTGATGAACACAGATAGAAAAATCCTCAGCAAAATACTAGCAAACTGAATCTAGCAGCACATCAAAATGTTAATTCACCATGATCAAGTGGGCTTTATTCCTGGGATTCAAGATGGTTCAACATATGCAAGTCAATAAATATGATTCATCACATAAAGAGAATTAAATTTAAAAACGATTTGATTATAACCATTGAACAATAAATTCAGTAAATGCATTTGATAAAATCCAACATCTCTTCATGAAAAAATCTCTCAATAAAGTAGGCATCAAAGGAACATCCTTCAAAACTTAAAACTTAAACCCTAAACAGAAAAACATAAATCCTAAACAGAAAAACATAAATCCTAAGCAGAATTGGGTTTAGTTTGTTCCTATGTTTCTAGTTCTTATAGGTATGAGGTTAGGTAGTTAGAGATTTTTCTATCTTCTTGATGTAGGCATTTAGCAATATAAACTTTCCTGCTTTTGATGCATCCCTGAGGTTTTAGTATGTTGTGTCTCTATTCTCATTTGATTCAAAGAACTTTTTATTTCTACTTTGATTTTGTTGTTTACCCAGATGTTCTTCAGGAGCAAGTTGTTTAGTTTCAATATATTTCTATGGCTTTGAGAGTTCTTGGTATTGACTTTTTATTCCACTGTGGTCCAAGAAGGATGCTTGATATAATTTTGATTAAAATCTATTGAGACGGGGGGGGGGGGGGGGGGG